>NW_028261391.1:26201548-26354829 GCF_051295495.1 Thamnophis sirtalis
TGTGTGTGTGTATATATATATATATATATATATATATATATATATATATATATATATATATATATATATATATATATATATACACACACACACACACATATATATATACACACACATACATACACACACACACATATACATATACATATATATATACATATATATAATGGAGATATATATATATATATATATATATATAGTTATATTTATGCTGATAAATAAATAAAGGGCATAAATATAACAAATATAACAAAAAGGCAACAGTAAAAAATATTGGGTTTCTGTCTGGATGGTCTCTTGTGACGAGCCGAAGAGTGGAAGTGTGACCTTCCTCCCATATTTGGGCATACCAGGGGTTGTGACTTTAAATATATATATATATATAGGTCTTTAGTTGTTCGGGTTTTCTCCCGCGTAGAATTGGAGATGTCTTGGCGACGTTTCGACGAAGTCACATTCGTCATCTTCAGGCTGCTGCTGACTACTTCAGGTTTGGTGTTTCCAGGAAACACCAAACCTGAAGTAGTCAGCAGCAGCCTGAAGATGACGAATGTGACTTCGTCGAAACGTCGCCAAGACATCTCCAATTCTACGCGGGAGAAAACCCGAACAACTAGAGACCTACATACTAACACCCGCGAAAACCTCAGAAATTTTGAGCAATACTTTGCCTTGGACTCTGATTTACTTTTGGATGCTATTTGGAATGCTGACATTTAAATCATTTGGAAATTAAACTGTACAGGTAGTCCTCTTAAAAGCATTCAATGAGCAATCATTCAAAGTTATAAAGGCAAAGTTGTAAAAAGTGATTTATCGCTGTTTTATTACACTTAGGACAATTGCAGCATCCCTGTAGTCATGTGATCAAAATTCAAATGCATGGCAACTGGCATGTATTTATGACAGTTGCAGTATCCTGGGTCATGTGAACATCTTTTGCAACCTTCTCAAAAGCAAAATCAATGAAGAAGCCTTAATAACCATGTTATTACCACTGCAGTGATTCACTTAACAACTGTGCCAAGAAAGCATGTTAAGCATGTTAAGTGAGTTTTGCTCCATTTTACAACTTGCTTGCCACAGATGTTAAGTGAATTACCGCAGTTGTGAAGTTAGAAACCACGTTCTTAAGTGAATTTGGATTCCCCATTGACTTTGCTTATCAGAAGTTTGCAAAAGATGATCGCACATCCCCGGGACACTGTAACCATCATAAATATGAGTCAGTTGCCAAGGATCTGAATTTGGAACATGTTACCATGGAGATGCTACAATGGTCGTAAGTATGGGGAAATGGTCATGAATCACTTTTTTTAGTGCCATTGTTCACTTAATGAACTGTTGAAATTTGAGGCATACCTGTACACTAAATAATGGAGAATAACCTGAAGCAAATAAATACCGTGTTTCCCCAAAAATAAGATAGGGTCTTATTTTCTTTTGACCCCCAAAATAAGCGCTTGGCCTTATTTTTGGGGAGGTCTTATTATTTTTGAGATGCAGAAGGTGGCGAGCATGGTCACCTCGTGGCTGCTGCTTTGTTGCAATATTTTCAGGGAGGTCTTATTTTCAGGGAAACAGAGTAATATTGTCCATATATGACTGTGCTGCTGGCTAGAAATTTTTGGACTGAAGTCTAGCCCTTCTGGAAGATACCATATTAGGAAATGTAGGAAACACATTGGAACACTGATTGGCAGACTGATGTACCTCAGTCAGGTTTGAATATATTAGCTTTGTTCCAGTAATAAAATAAAAAGAACTTAAATGACACCAAACTACATTTAAATTGCAAACCTTTCTCAGAAAATGGATCTGTATTAAAACATAAACAGTGACAATATGTCCTCTGTTATATCAGTTTTACTATCTTCATATAGTTGCCTATTTTATATATACTTCTATTTAATTTCAATCCTCAATCATAAATAAGTTACAAAAACATCTGGCCTTGCTTATCAAGATTCCTTCCACATTGATAGTAATTCCATGTTCCAGTCACAATGATTGATGGGGCAACATGAAATGTCATAGATAAATAAATGACTATTGTTCTGCATTATTTTTTCAGATTTTATAAATAATCAATATTTTCCCACTCTGTTAGTTTTTCCAGAATTATTCAAAATTATGCCTGCAAGTATCCATGTAAGTGTCATCCTCTTTTGCTTGGCATTGTTCGTCTTTGCACTGATTGCCACTGGCTTCTTCATGTACAATGCGTTTGGCACTCCTTATGAAACTTTACATGGTCCATTAGGACTCTACCTGTGGAGCTTCGTTTCAGGTAAGATCAGTAATACTTTGGCATGTAGATATAAATGCCTTTACCAGATTCTTGTGTAAGATGAGGTGGTCAGTTATTCAAAGCATGTTCCCAAGCATTTTTTGCTGGTTATTCATTTTATTTTACATTGAAAAAAACAAAGATATGTTTTCTTTTTAAACTGATGTTTTCTACTCAATATGTTGTCATCATCATATGCAATCTTACTTGATATTTTGACAGTTGTTAAAAGAATTGCTCCAGTTGTGATTGTTACAGCCTCAACATCTTCATCTAGTGTGAGCTATCATCTTTCCCTTTCCCTTCCTTCTATTTTTTTAAATACGGGTAATGGGTCCACATAGTGGCTAGACCTTCAGCATAGAACTATGCTTGGATTGTGAGATATTAGCAACAGTCTAAAAGTGACTAGTCCTGAACAGTTAACCCACTATAACCCTTCTGGAAGTTGGGAGTTTGAGATGCTATAAACATTTAAAATAGCTATTAA
Source organism: Thamnophis sirtalis (assembly GCF_051295495.1). Classification (NCBI taxonomy): domain Eukaryota; kingdom Metazoa; phylum Chordata; class Lepidosauria; order Squamata; family Natricidae; genus Thamnophis; species Thamnophis sirtalis. The sequence goes on from NW_028261391.1 coordinate 26,204,329, forward strand.
AAGAACACTACATTGTTACATGTGCTAGAGATTAAAATGTAATTTTATATCCAACAGTTTTACAAAATGAACAAAATAGCTTACATAAAATTGGCAAAGTACAAAAGTAGACAAGATGCAGAACTACAAACTAACAAGCAAAATCCAACTTGAATTTAAAATAAATCTTGGTTTAAAACAGCTCTGAGTTATATAACTTCCAAACTGTATCCTTAAATAAAACCATTTTCATTACTTAAACTTTCTAGCACCTACTTTAGGAGATATTGATTAATGATTCTTTCACATTCTGCATGGAAATTAGAAGGCTTTCCACTTGCACAACAATCATCCACAATATACCTTACCATGGTCTGAATAAATCCTTCATTCTCTTGTGCATGTAAATCCTTGGGAACATATGTATACAGCCAGGGATCAATCCAAGGAAAGAATTGGTACTGGGAATGTGAGTCTTCACTTATTGACTATAGACTGCCCACTGGGTCTATCTGGGGCAGAATCACCCCAGCCAGGAGCAACAGTGGGGAAAACCTTATTAATGTAAGGACCAAATACCCAAAGCACTCATTCTTGCTTGGGTTCAATCAAAATCCATTGCAATCCAGACCCTTCTAGATTCCAGACACTGGGACAGGACTAGTCAATCTTTTTGTTCAAGTTGTACTGTGGGAAGCTGGAAGCATCATCTACAGGGAGAAAACTTCCTTTCTGAAGAATCTTTGAACAGAGATCTGGCATGCATAGCACATTAGACCCCTAGTTTTTGCTCTTAGTAGAAAAAGCTATTTATGACTGTCTCAAGCAACAGGGAATGGAATTAGCTCAGCAAGTACACTTGCTTTACAAGCAGTGGGAAAGAAATAGTTCAACAAACATTACTATTCAAACAGATTAATAAGTTTTATTTTTCATGCACAAACAGATTTGGGGGAGCTTTGTTTAATTTATTTAAAAAAGCTAGAGTTAGCATGTTTACCCTTTAATACATGAATTGGAACACTCATTTTAATCCAAGCAAGTAACAAATAGAGCAAGAAAGGGGATCTGTCAGCTGAAGCTGACGGGCTACACAGGTGAAACTCAGTGGAGTGTGGATTTCAAACAGATATATTTAGAAAAAAGGTGGAGAAGAAATGGAGCAAAATCGAGATATAATTATCTGTTCTTATTAATTATTGGATTCAACTGGGACCCAACCTCTTAAGGAAGAAAATAGACAGAAGAGCTAATTTATAAATATTGAAGTATAACAATAAATGTTGTAGAATTAGGTTGAAAAATTGACCAAATATTAATTTTGCATTTCTTTCTTTTTCAGTTACTTGTGGCTTTCTTATTTTGATACTGTTTTCTTCAGAAGTGAAAATCCACCACCTCTCTGAGAAAATAGCTAATTATAAAGAAGGAAGTTTTATTTTTAAAACGCACAGTGAGCAGTTTGCAAAGTCCTTCTGGATCATCCTGGTGTGCTCATTGGTACACTTTATGAACATTTTGCTTATACGCCTGGCTGGATTTGCGTTTCCTTTTTCAAAATCAAAAAATTCTGAGGCACCAAATGGAGCGATGGATATAATGTACTAAACATACTTTAAATCTTGATGTATGCAAATAATTCATCTTGTCTTTTTTTCCAAAAGATGCAAAGAATACACATATTTAAAAGGTTGGTTTTTATAAGTGTATTTTAAGGCAGAAACATACACAAGATACCAGCAAACAGAACGTAGTAAGAGCCTTATTCAGTAACATTATTTTCATTAGATTATCATTTTTCATCACAGCAATACAAAAAGAATGTGAAACAGAACACCTGCAGCAATCCATAACAGAACCTGTTTATTTCCTATTTATAAAATTGTGTTGAATAGTGTTTGTTCAGAAGTATTGTCAGTTCCTACTTTGAAATATATTTGAAATATGTGCAGCTAACTCAGTTTTCATTTCAAAGAAATAAGGGCTCAAGAATTAAAATTTAAAACATGCAGCAAGTCATACAGATTAAAAAATTGATCTAATGAAATTGTTAGAGATGAAAAAGTGTGTGCAAAATCAAGTATGAATCAACATTTCTAATAGAAATGAAAAGTGCCAATTTGAAATCAGACATTATAATTGGCATCCAGTATTTTCAATTCACCTCAAAGGAATTTTTCACAAAAGGAGAGTTTACTCATCTGTCGGTCTCAAGCAGCTTCTGTTCATTGACTACATCTATTGTGTGCCATCTTGTATTATTTCTATCTTACAGGAAAGCATTTCTGTTAGAAATTAATGTTCTATAATTAATTCCTAACTGAAATGTCTTTTTATGAACTACCAAAGATGTTTGTACCTTCTGTTTAATGTCATATTTGAGAGCACTTGGCCCATATGTAGTAAACTATGCATACAGAAAAGTTGTAATATTTTTCTTTCCTTATTAAAATATGTATTTTAGTTTTCACCATTATCCTTTAGTTTGGGATCTGATCTTTCTCGTATAGAATTTTATGCTTCATAAATAAATCTCTTATACTTCCCCTATACTTCAAATAATTGTCAGTAGAAAACAGAAGAAAATAAAATATCTGTGTTGGAACTTATTCTAACTCGTCTTGTATGTTAGTATTATGTGTAACAAGAAATTTTAGTCATTATATCTCTGACATTTTTAATTTTATTTTTCTTTTGTACTGTTATTCTGTTATTTCATATTTATTCTCATCTTTACAATTCTAGTTCCAATAGTTGTGCTATTTCCAAAATGCATAATGGACATTTTCATATATTTTTGTGTATCAATTTATTTCTTCCCCCAGCATATTCCAGTACCTATGTCAGAAAATCATCATGCTGCATTATCCTAAGATAACTGGACTATGTAATATAATAAGAATTAGAGACAGCATGTCTGAAAAGTATCAGATTTGAAAAGGTTGTCATAAAGCGTATCTCAAGTAAAACAATAATTTGGTTTCTATGGCATACTAAATCATATTGTCAGAGGCTGCACATCACACTAAACTAAAAACTAAAAACCAACCAATCAATATTAAATTGCAGTCCAAGACTAAATAATAAATGTTAAAACAACCAAATATAAGTCCTCAATACAACCAATAGTAAGCAGTAAATCACTTACTTCTACTGTTGGTCTGAAAACAGCAAAGTCTTGTCCACACAATTTAGCCATGTGTGGTTTCAGGATGTTTATCTTGTAGGGGAACGACTATAGAAAAGAATATATAACAACAACAAATTTTATTGTATAAAACAGAGATTCAAATTTGAGTGTAGGATTGGTGTTCTAAAAAGATGTTGGATTACAAAAATGATATGGAGAAAGATGGTATGGATGTGAAAATGGACTTCAAAATGCCAGACTGATATGGAAAAAGATAACAAAATGATTTACAAATGAACCCAGCTGATGTCTTAATAATTAAAGATACATACAAATAATAAATAAATAATAATAATAATGTGGAAGACCTTCTTATCTCAGATTTCTAAAAGGAAAGTATGAAACAAAGGAAACTGTTTCTGAGAGCAGATTAAGAGAAAATGTTAAGAGATCAATCAGTGGGACATTAATGTGAATAAGAATCAAATTTTTTAAAGGTAAACAGAACATCTACAAAGTGAATCAAATTGATCAGAGTTAAAATACGTAAGTTGAGGTTTCTGTTATTAGTTATTAATGAAATTTATTTTTGACCAGGATTGAATGATGCAGCTGTAAGGATCTGTTTATAAGTGGAAAGATTTTTCACTTTGTTTCTTAGAGAACAATATTGGATTACAAAATGATTTTTTTTATTAAGGTTAAAATAGGCGTGTTAAAATAGGCGTGTTAAAATTTCTGATAGCTCTTAATAGACTTTTGCTGATTAAAATTGAATTATGTATTTTTACTTCTTTAATAACAGATTAGATATTGAAAAAAGAGGGATTTAAATTAAAATACTAGAGAAGATGTTAAATTACTGAAATTATTTATACTTGCCTAGAGGGAGAGGGGAATCATCTTTTTTTTTCTTTTTTCAATCACTTTGCATTTTTTTCTTTTTTTATATATTTTCCTTAGTTTGTATTAGTCTTTTATCTTTGTGTTTGCAAACATCAATAAAATTATTGTAAAAATAATAAAATAATGTGTGAACTCCACTCATATATTCAGGTTTATGGTTCCATATAGGCAGTTGGGGTATTGATTAAACCACCGTTATCCATAAATAGGCACATCAGTCAAATACATTATAACCAATGTGGTTTGGTAAAGAAATATTGGTGCATTTTGGCCAAAGATATAAACTCACATTTTATCAGAGTAAATCAATAGTACAATTGTGTTATGAAGCTGATGAAATTCTTATGGTCATTCCTCAAGTTTTCATGGTTTATTATAGCCCTGCAAATACCCCTCCCCCAAATCTTTACTCATATAAATGCCAAAAGAGTGACTCTTTATAAAATTAGACTAATAAAAATGTTATGTCTCCCCAACCTGGCAATATGGAAATAGCATTATGTCAAGGTGACCTTCTTTCAGCTGCTTACTAATGGTTCTGTCACAACATTTTGAGGACTTTTCAGTACTCAGATAAAAGCCGATCTGAGTTTTGTTATGGCTTCAGACTAAAAATGCCAGGAAGTCTAAGGGAATATCAAGATGAGAATTCTAGAAAGTTATTAGCTGAAATAAATGGAATTCAGAATAAAAACATTTTGGGGTTGGGAGGTCGTAGGACAGCTGCAGAAAACATAAATGCTGGCTTTAAAGATGCAAATTCCATTTTGTGGTTTTGGGAAGGATTATTCTGCTCAAAATATAAAAACCTACATATTGCTTCACAGTAGTATTGGGATTATTTGTTTCTTTCTTTACAGTTCCTTGGGATTCCTGCAGGAACATCTGTCATAATTCTTCATAAACGTCATTCAAAAATCTCTAAAGCCAGGGGTACTATCCAGGGTCCTGAACCTTTCCCTTTCCAATTACAAACCATTTTTTTAGATTTTTTTTATCCCAAGTTTTTTATTTTTCTAAGTAATTCAAAGAGGTGAACATGTCTAACAATCCTTCCTCCTCTTATTTTACACACAACAACTCTGTGGGTGAGTTGGGCTGAGAGATCGACCCAAAGTTACCTTTCATGCCTAAAACAGGACTCAAATACACAATCACCTGGCATCTACGTTGGTGTCTTAGCTACCAATCCAAACTGGCTGTATTGTTCCCACTTTCCTGATCTATCACCACAAAAACATGGAAATGAAGCTATTGTGTTAAAATGAGGTAGAAAGTCCATGATTCTGCCAAATTAGTAGATATTGGACTTTTTAATGAGTGAATTAAAAGCTCTTCTTTCTATTTTAATCATTCAAGTGCTGTCAATTTCCTGTGACTAAACAGTACAGAAAAATGCAATCGATACTGTGATGTTGTATTTTAGAGAATCTTGTCACACATTATTGTCCCATCTCATTAGGCTTATTACCAAATCAGAAGCACTATACTGATAGCAGAGCCTTAAAAAAAAGCTGACGGAAGTTCATTTTCTACCGATGACTGATTTCCCAGAAGATAAATTGCTTTATAATGACATCACATGTTTAAAATGTATAGGGCTGAAATAGGACCTAGAATAAGAAATAGTGGAAGTATCATTCTTTCCTTTTTGAAATACATTTTCTTTCCCTCTTTTTTCTACTACAAGTCAAGATAAAATATGTTGCTTTAGCAGGAGACTAGAAGTGTTTCTTTCAAATACTTTTTACCAAGTGCCACAAAAAAATAGCTATCATATCACATGTAGTCATATAGCATGACTAGAGTTGATTGCAGATATCTTCAAATCATATGTCCTGAAATTACCATTGGTTTATCTGTGAGTGGCAGAAATCCCTAGGAAGTTAGCTGAGTTATTAATTTTCCTACAATACTTCAAATAGTTGACACAACAACTATTCATGAAATTTGAAAAATCATGGCTTGTTTGCAGGCAAGCATTTACTGGGAAGCAATGAACTAAGTCATTAGTTTGAGACTGCTAGAATTTTGAGCTTGCTCTGACTAGAGACAATTTTATCAGATTGTGTTGCCAAACCTTTTTTCATTTTACAACTGAAATTAAATTCATTTCTGCACTCTTGTAGAACATGTAGGCATGTTCTACAAAGAGGAAGTAATAAAGAAATGTAATTGATCAATAATAGTAAACAATACTATTTACCTATTACTATATTGCTCAATATAGGTCTGAAAGGTGAGAAAAGTATTGACATTTCCACAGAAACAAAGGGGAGGGTGAAAACTCCACACATGGCCAGACAGAATCCAAGTGAACATTAAAAATTGGTGGCATTTTATGATGAAAATGCAGGTGTAGCTTTTAGTAGAATAGAGATAGAGAATTTTGGTCCCTTCCTTGGACATCAATTTGCAAGTAAGAAAAGCAAAATCAATGGAGTAGATGAGAAAGAAGAAGAAAAGCTAAAAATGAAGAAAGTTTGAGTAATTGGTTGCAATGCCACAGTAAACAGCAAATAGAAATCTCTCTAGCAGGAAGCAGGCAAAGGGGTGTAAATATAAAACCAATATTTATATTATAGTCCATTTAATTTAAAGGGATGATTGTGTGCTTAGATATAGATTTCCATTATAAAATCTTAGTTACAGATTATCAAGAAGAATGAATGTGTTTCTATGAAAAAAATAATTCTTCTGATAATCTCAGAAGCCCTATTTAGTACTATTTATCTGCTATTTATGCCTCTTCTATGGTTAATTATGGACTGCAGAGGCTTGGCAATAATTTACAGATATCAAAGGAACTTAAAAGTTTAGCTATCACTCATAGGAAGCAGAAGACTCCCAGAGGCACCTTGCCAAGATTAGAATAACAGAGTTGGAACTTAGAAGGGACCTTGAAGGTCCTGTAGTCCAACCCCCTGTTTAGGCAGGAAGCCCTACACCATTTCAGACAAATGGATATCCAACATCTTCTTTAAAACGTCCAGTATTGGAGCATTCACAATTTCTGGAGGCAAGTTGTTCCATTGATTAATTGTTCTGTCAGGAAATTTCTCCTTACTTCTAAGTTTCTTTTCTCCTTGATTCATTTTCACCCATTGCTTCTTGTCCTATCAGGTGCCTTGGAGAATAGTTTGACTCCTCTTCTTTGTGGCAACCCCTGAGATATTGGAACATTGCTATCATATCACCACTTGTACTTCTTTAAACTAGACATACCCAGTTCCTGCAACTGTTCTTCCTATGTTTTAGCCTCCTTCATATGTTTTTATCACATACAAAAATGAAGCCTCTGCTTATAAGCCTCTGCTTATTGCACTGCTTATACACAGCAGTGCAAAGAAACCAGATATTTGTGCAATTATTCCCCAGGGTTTAAACTCTAGGCTTCTTCTTCTTCTAGTCATTCTGAATTCACATCTATTTATTGAGTGTCTTGGTGGCTTTGACCATTCCGTTCACAGCAGCTCTTACTAATCACTTCTGCTTTTAGCATGCCATTCAAATATAGGCTAACTTCATTTTAAAATCAACACCTAATCATGGTTTCAACCTGTGATTATCCCTGCCCAGAAACAGCAGCTGTTTTTCTTTCTTACAATAATTTTATTACACATGACAATTAAAAACATAAAAACCAATATATATATATATATATTTTAAAAAGGGATAAAATGAATAAAGAGGTTCAGAAAATAAAAAAAGAAAAAGAAAGAAATTAAGAAAGAATAAGAAAAAAGGTATATAAAGAAATGATTTTTCCCTTCATCACAAGCATAAATAATTTTAGTAATTTATCGCCTTCTCTGGGATTAAGTTAATTACGGTAAATGCACTCACCCCTTTCCACATCCATGCCTACAGCATAAACAGTTGCACTATACAATTTTAACAAATAGAATAAATATAAAACCTGCCCTTGCAGATGTTACACACATCTGCTCTCAAGTCCTGCAACCACTTTGCATTGGTGTTACATGTCTTCCATTTCTCCCATATGTTCCTCAGGTACTATTCCATTTCTTGTGTTGGTTACTAGAGTATTTTGTTATTCTGAAGTTGGGAATACACCTTGGATAGTTCTATGAAGCACAAGGCATTTATCTTCTTGGTTTCTGCTTTCCTAAAGTATCTCCTAGCATGGTAGCCACTGCTGTTTAAGTTTCAACCGCTTAAAATATAATCAGGCCCATGTATTTTTTCAGAAGCCAAGTCTTATCTTCATACCTTTCTATAACTCCAGCAGTTATTAACCTCTCTCTGAGTTGCCTTGACCTTAGCCCCTAACCCCATTTTCTGGAGAGGTATGAACTGCTTTTCTTCTTGATTGTGTGACTAAGCATACCCACGATGACAGCAGCTGAAGTGTATACCAGTTTATTGGTTTAAGTTATTGTGGCAGTAGGGATTATTGTGAGGGTATCTGATGGTACTTCTTTACTGAGTCTTGGTAACTGGTCTTGTGCATTGATCATAGCTAGCTTATCTATGATCTTATGCAGTAGTGGGTTGCAGGCAGTACGCCCCAGTATAGGGATACCGGTGCTTGCTAGGAGCACCAAGTACCATTCCAGCATGGTGCTCCGGAGGGCCCACTCCCCCGCCCGCTCCCTTTACCTGTATTTGAGCTCTTCGGCACTTCCATGCACGTGCACACATCATACAGCACATGTGTGATGTTACGCCGAGCAGCTGGACCGTCACGGAAGCGTCGCAGGAGCTAAGGACGCATGTGTGCATGCTGCATGCATTCATGTGGTGGATGCCAGGCCCCATTGCACTGGTTGCACCAGGATCCAGAACCCACCACTCATCTTATGCATCCTATCAGCTGTTGTGCTCTGTAATGGTGGTAGTGATGTTCCAACTTCAATGGTTGGCTGCACATCAAGTTGTTCTTCTTGAATATGGGATGTAATGTGTAGTAAATCTATCTCAAATTGTGAGAGCATCTACCTCTTCATTATGTTGAACCATTGAGTAACTAGTTGTTTCTCAGTTAGTGAAAGATATAGGTTTTTCTCTCCTCCATAGTTGCCTCATACATTTCATATATCCCCTTTCATTAGGTCTGCTATTATAGTAGCCTTCCACCAATTTTGGGTTCTCTTGTCCATGATAAACTTGTTTCAGTAGCCCATTTATCATCAGATTGTCCTGCTTCCTAAACATCAGACGCAAATCTGGTTAATCAGTGTGTCATCCAATTATATAGCTCTCCTATTTTGAGTAAGCTGATGAAGCATAATAAGGTCAGTTAAATCTGAACCCCAGTCTCCCAAGTTGAAAGTAGCCTTCTAACCATACCCTATCAAACTGCATGTTACATATACATATTATGTATATGTATACAGGTGTGTGTGTGTGTGTATTCCCTTCTTACCCATATGTATCTGTGTGTGTGTCCATGTGTCCGTGTGTGTGTGTGTGTGTGTGTGCTCCATTCTTACCCTTATCCTGTATCTTCCTCAATTTCTGGTCTTTTATCAGGTTCTGTGCAGGATCTTACCTATTCCTAATACTGCAGTCCTCTGGACAGACAGCTCTGATTTTTGTCATTCCTGGGATCTGTTGGGGCCCCTCCCACGTAGAAGTGTTTCTACCACCATTAGGACTACTTTGGTCTTTTCTCCAGTTTCTCATACTCCTTCCTGATTTTGCTATAAAGGCTTGTGGAGGCATCGCTGGTAGGTATAATGCATCTGTACACCCTGCGTGTGTGCGCACGTGCCGCATGCGTCCATGTGGGCGATGCCAGGCCCGTTCCAATCGTACCGGTGGAATGGGATCCAGAACCCACCACTGATATGCAGATACAAGCCAACATAGTGGTATAAGATAGATAGATGATAGATAGATAGATAGATAGATAGATAGATAGATAGATAGATAGATAGATAAAGAGAGAGTTCATGGGAAGCAATAGTGGATATCAGGCACAACAGTGAGAGCAAGAGTGGTCTGGGCAGCTCTACATTTGTCTATATTTTCATCCAATTTATGAAGAAAATTTGCAGTAAGTTTATAAGCAAAATTAAATTTGGCTAGTAAGAGTAATTTCTCCTATCCCAAGTTGGACATTCCAAGTACTCCTGGATTTCTTTCCAAACAGACAGCCACAGCAAAACAGCTCACCAAGAATTATTTGCTCTCCAATTACTGCTCAGATCTGGGTTTGTAGCATGATTTAAAACAACTGTGATGTTTCATCTAGATCAGTGTTTCTCAACCTTGGCGACTTTAAGTCCTGTGGATGTCAACTCCAAGAATTCCCCAGCCAGTGCTGGCTGGCGGATTCTGGGAGTTGAAGTCCACAGGACTTAAAGTCGCCAAGGTTGAGAAACACTGATCTAGATGTTCAGAGAAGGCTTATTACCACTTTATTTATCCTGAATTTATAGGCTTTTCTCATGTAGTTTATTTCACTGCTCACCATAACAGTCCTGTCCTGTCCCATCCTGTCCTGACCTATTCATAGAAACTCATTAGTTTCATTAAATTAAAATAGCATTGTGGCATTGCAGTGCAAGCTCCACCCTTTGGGGCCATGTGTGTAATGTAATGACATATGTTCCAAAGAGACAGCCATAAAGCTGTTGATATCATTCTGACATCCCCTGCAGATACTGATTCTTATTTTATCCTTTCTGCACCAAAATATATTACAGAAAACAAACACACGTCTTGTAGATAACCCAAAGCTAGAGACAAGTGCGCACATTTCCAAGATATCTGAGGTCCTGCCCATGCTGTACCATTGGACAGAGTGGGCATATTCCAGATCCCATTATTCAAACAATGCCACCTGATGGGGCCCAGGAAGTAGGGACCTGCCTGGTGGAAAGCATCCCCAAAGAGTTCTGTATTGCCAAGATCATACCTTTAAAAAATCCTTGTGTTTTCCTTGGTTTCCTTGTGAAGTGGCTTCATGTGAATAAAGACTGCATTCGCACCTAGAGCTTGAAAGTAATACCATTACTGTTTTCCCAAACAAAGAGAAAGGTAATAAGAGTAAGTGTGCCTGGGGAGGTATTTGGCAAAATTCTCTCTGATAAGGTTGATGATGAAACAGAAGTTGTGGAGCTGAGTGCTACCCTGCATTAGGCAGGAATCTGCACCCACATTTTTGGGTTAGGTTACTTCATCTGGTACCGGATCACCAAGCAAATGATTAAATCATGGTGGTATCAGATCCAGGCATATCATATTGTTTGAGAGTATATTCTACTCAGTGAAGATACAAAAAATGTTAACACTAAAGAAAAAAAAGATTAGACAGAAGATCTGATGCAACGGCTGCTTTGTTGCCTTTTAAAATACCGAACTAAATATGAAATATATTCACAGTTTCATAATTAAGCATCAGCTTCATATTAGTCACCAGTCATTTGTTTATCTATTTTTTCTATATGACTCATCTACTAGATAAATCTAAGAACTCAGATGTCACAATACTTGTCTGTTCCTACTTTTGGACTTTAAAATGTACAGTAACATATTTCTATCATCATCACCAACACCACCATCACTATAATCCTACAAATGATGACCTAATGTGATCAAGTATTTAAATATCTTTCTTGAAACATCAAAAAAGATCTGACAGAAATGCCAGATATCTAAAGCTAATCTAAAAGCAGGGGAAAATAATCTGCTAGTGTTCGGAAGTGAGAAGTACAGCATTTTTCACAGTTTAACTTTATGTGTGATGTTAACATATATGTCACATAGAAACATATACATATATACATGCATAGCTGTTTATATGCTAGCTGCCAGTAAGGGATATTTATAAAGACCACATTAACTTCAAGTTAAATTTCTCATTTCACAAATGTGACATTATCTTATAAAGAGAAATTTGTGAAATACAATTTTTACTGCTGGATTTCATGTTAGGGCACAATTTTGGTTTCATTTTATTCTGCCAAGCATTCTGCTACCAGCAAACTGAATAAAGCATTAACCCTCATATATGCTGCCGCCTGTCCAGTGGTATGAAAGTAATCTATCAATCTTCTTCACTGGATCCAATTTCCCTGAAATGAGTATGTAATTGCAGCCTGTTTTTATATAAATCTGTGTCTGGCATTAAACATTTATGCCATATATACAATGGGCAGAAAACACAGGGCTATGTACAACTCTAATGAAAGTTTAATTGCAATGCAACAGTATTAAGTTTACAGTAAGTGTAATGAGGAGACAGGAAAGGGGGCAAGGTCCTAGGGTATAAACCTAGGTTCAAACCATTTCTGATAGGTAATTATATAAAAGAGGCTACCGTACTTTTCTGTCTCGGGAAGCTTATTGCTAATTGTGAAAATACATAGTTTTGTGCATCAAACAGATGGACAAGGAAGCATCTAGAGATATGTGCAGCTCAGTCCAAATGGAGCTAGAAGAGATATCCAGCAAAATAGCAGATCTAGACAAGTGGAGAAAGATTTTCAACGTTCGTGGGTAAGGTTTTTTCCCTCTATAATTGTATAAGTAATAAAAATTAGATGGCTTTTAAGGTCAAGGTTTTATGGAAATAAGACCCACGTAATTTATGAAGACTTTTTTGTAAACATGTTTGGGACTGGAATGTTCCCTATGTAATGTACTAAGAGGTGAAGTGGTTTGATACAGAATGGTAACCTTTATGATGATGTATGCGTAAGCTATCCATTTGCTAGATGGTTATTTTCAACTGTGTTTTTCTCCATAGGTTGGAGATCAGTCACAGGACCTTTCAGGTAAGTGTCCTTCATACTTTTTCAGTATGTTGATCAGGTTGATCTTTGTTCTCACATAAAATTGAATGTATCAGTAGATTAATCTTGCCTCAACAACCACTCATAAAAATAGCTTGTGAACCTAAGAGAGATGATGAGAGTTTTCACTTGTGCAATAAATCAGAGAAACTATTCAAATGGGCACTCAAAAATGTTTTCACACAGAGCTGTTTCTCAATTTTTGTAAGTTTAAATGCATTTTAGAAACCTTTGCATATTTAGATACCTTATGTATTACTACTAGTGCATTTTAAGAGAGAGAAAATCTAATCCAGTTTTTCTACATCAATTTCTAAAGCATTCTTAAAGTAAACTAGACATTTGTTTTTCTAAAAATATAGATATGCTTAGGATAACTACACAATTCTGACTTTCTCCAGCACTGTATCAACACATTTATGGTTCTATTTTTACAAATAAGTGTCCCTATCTATAATATTTGTAGTCTAAGAATGATAGTTAAAAAGTAATCACCGCCCAGTCTATACAGCAACAGTACAGCAAAAAAATTTCATATGAACATTTTGCATTAAAAATGAAGTGAATCACATTCATTGTGTTTTGATTAGAATTGTATGTATAACTGCTGATAAGCTCAGAAGCCACACACACAAACATATAATATACATATTCATATTTTCTGATCTTTTATTATTTTTCTCTATCCTTTTTGCTTTTGCTCTCTTCTTTTTATTTTTTTCACATTTATTTTCACATTTATGTTTAATTTCCTCTTTCCTTTTACACATTTACTTTTCTTTGAATGTAATTCTTATTATGTTATAAAATCTTTCCATACAACTATTTTGTAAAAACAGTACAGTAAAAAAGTAACTGTCGTCACTAAAATCAACCTGAAAGTGAAGAAGTGAGTTTACTTATGAATGCAGAGACTACGATGTACCTCAAAAAGTATGACTTGGTCATCTAGGTTATGTATATGCGTGAAAGTGGGAAATCATAGCTGGTATGGTTTATATTTCAATCCTATTGATGGCAAAAATAAAGGAAGAATTGGGTGTGTTTTGCAGGGGAAAGTGTAGCATTCTGAATAAATGTGGTAATGAGGAAATTATTCTGTTACGCAATAGTGACGGGAGATAAAAAAATCAGAACTTGAAAACTGATAAATAACTGCTTTGTTGTGTGATGTTTTGAAATCTTGATTTAAGTGTAGATCTATTTATGTAAACAAATGGAAAGATTGATGACAAGTTTTGAATATGGGTCAGAATTTTGGTACTGTCAAGAAGGCATCTTGGGAAAACGATATGAAAGAAAGGGAAAGACTCTAGAATAAAAACAAATTGATTGCTGAAATAGAAAGTATGAGTTTTGTCTGAATAGGAAACAGATGAATTGGGTATAAAGAAAGAGGATATGAAAGCTGTTTGAAACAAATGTGAAAAAAAATCCATTATAGAGTTCACAGAAGTGTGTGTGTCATCAGGGAGACAAGTATGTTGTGATAGGCAAGACTTAAATTTAGCAGCAGGATGCTCATGATTGACATATGCCTTTGGAAGGAACAGAGTCAACAAGAAAGGTCTTTGTGCTGTACGGAGCGGGCGAGATAGATGGATAGAGAGACAGAGATACTAAAATAGAGAGACAGAGAGACAGAGACAAAGATGGATGATGGATGGATGGATGGATGGATGAAGATAGATAGATAGATAGATAGATAGATAGATAGATAGATAGATAGATAGATAGATAGATAGATAAACAGACAGACAGACAGACAGACAGACAGACAGACAGACAGACAGACAGACATAGATTTTGGTGAAAATAAAGAAGAGGGGGGAAAGAAATGCCTTTATTAAAGACCCTATTGGACAAGCAAAAAATGTAGATGAAACCGTTCTGCATCCTATGTACTTCTCTCAAAGTGACAAACAATAGTGATTATGAGAGATACATACACAGCTCTCCAAAATGCTGAAGATAAATAAACCCTTCCTTCTACAGGAAATGGAAGGAGAAGCTTATAACCAAAGATATACTAGGTAGCATCCATAATATGTAGGAATTTTGTCAGAAAGGCCAAGAGCTGAGGCCTGTAAGAGATATCAAAAACTACAGAGTGCTCTTTGAGTTAGTTAGAAACAAATGGACACCCAGAGACTATAGTTCCATTGTGAGGAGAAAGTATGAATTAGCAATAAGTGATGATCAGAAAATAGAATTTCTTAACTTCTATTTTGTGCCTGTCTTCTCTCTGAAGAGAAATAGAGCACTCACTTTATTTTCATTCTGCATTGGATGAAGGAGAAAACTCCAGTTTGGGATAGACAAGGAGAGGGCAAGAGACAACTTAGCTGAAATGAAGGAAATAATGAAGGTGATCATGGAATCATTTTAACTCTCATAGTGTTTAAGAACTTCCAGAGGCTTGTACAAACCCGAGATGAGCAAAAATAGAGGGGGGGGGAGAAGAGAAACTAGAAATATGTCAACATATTTGGATGTGATTGGATAGGCAGGAGCTAGTAAAGGTTTAGCTGCAAATTACGGTAATCATGTTGCATTACTACTTTAGCAGATCAGAAAACCATACGCCTATTATATCTGGATCTCAGCCAAACCTTCAGCTAAGTTGCCCATGACATGTTCCTTAAAACAATGGTAAAGCATGGCTAGATGATACTACTGTTGATGGACTGATGATTGTCTAAGATATTGTACCCAAGCATCCTTGTTAATGGTTCCATTTCACTAGGAGGGAGATATCAAATAGAGTGCCATAGAATGTGTAATGGATTCTAAGCTATTCAGTATCTTCATCAGTGACTGAAATGAGGGAGTTAAGGAGTTCCTGATCAGCTCTCCAGATAGTACAAAAATGCTGCAGCTGGATAATACTTTAACAGGAAGAGATTTTTTAGAAAAAAAATCTAGATGTTTGAATTGTGGGCTGAAATGAACAGCACGGAATTCAAAGAAAACTGTAAAATTCTTCATCTGAGAAGGAAAAATGAAAGGCAGAAATATGTTCATAATAAATGTTCCATAATTTATTTATTTATTTATTAAATGTATTAACTGTCCATCTTATTACAGGGTGATTATATAGAATGCAGGAGATCCACATTGGCAATAGTGCATGTGAAAAGTATGCGGTGTCCTTATCAACCATAAGTTAAACTTAGTTTGTGGTGTAATGCAGCTGCCAAAAGGCAAATGCTATTTTGGAGTACGTTAACAAAAAGATTGGCCCTGATCACAGTAACTGTTCATTTTAATTTTACCCAATCAGAACCTATTTGAAATACGTGTCCACAACTGGGTTCGGACCAATAGTTCGAAAAGGATAGGGATGAATTAGATAGCAATAGCACTTAAGACTTATATACCACTTCACAGTGTTTTACAGTCCTCGTAAGTGGTTTACAGAGTCAGCATATTGCCCCCAACAAACTGGGTCCACATTTAACCAACCTTGGAAGGACAGAAGGCTGAGTCAACCTTGAGCCGGGTCAGGATTGAACTGTCAAACTGCTGGCAATCAGCAGTCAGCAGGAGTAGCCTGCAGTACTGCATTCTAACCACTAAACCACCACGGCTCATGAGTAGTGTTATGACTTTTTTATTGTGTTTGTAAAGAGAGGATACATCCTGTTTGTTGGAAGAATGCCATTATTGTTCCTTTGCACAAAAGAAAGGGGGGGTTAATAAGAGGCAATAGAAAAACTACACATGGATTGATTCATTAAATATTCTTGGACAGGGATTTTGCAGAATTCTGACTTAAAAAGTATAAGTAGTCACAATACCAATACTTGGACATGCAGTGCAGGTTTACGCCTAAAAGGAGGTCATGGGCCAGTTTTAACTCTTCAGCAGTTCAGTGAGAAATGTATGTGCGCATGTGCAAGGAATGGAATATGGCTGCTCGAGTGAAACGCTTGAGCTGTGTGAGGAGAGAAGAATAGAACTGAGAGGGACGGAGCCCCAGAACTTCGAAGGGAGAAACCCCCTCGTTGAGGTTATCCACTGAGCAGTCCGGGGGGAGCATTTTGGTTGGAGGGGGATCACCCAAACAGCCCCTAGACGCCTGAACGCTCTGAACTTTTTTTTCATCTTCATGCCGGCTTGCGGTAAGATGATGGCGCTTAAGTCTGGCTTTCTGAATTTGGCGGCGGCGGCAATGGCGGCGTTAGGACAGCAAGCCTCTAAACTCCTGGCCGCCAGACTTTGAAGAGAGGAGTGGGGAGTGCCGAAAGGAAGGAGTGGGGGAGCACTGAAGGGGGGGTCGCTCAAGCGGCCACTAGACACCCTGAATGCTTTGGAACCTTTCCACCCCCACGCTGGCTTGCGAAAAATGGCGGCGACGGCACTCTGAATTCGCCCTGAGTTCAGCGTTTTTTAAATTTAGTGGTGGCGGGAACGAGGGCGCTGGGATGGCAAGACCCCAGCTCCTAGCTTTTTGGAAGGGAGGAGCCCCCTTTACTGTGAGATTGGGAGCAGTGGCGGTGAAAGCGCTAAGGCGGTGTGCGACCAGGACAGCGTGCAAATTTTGATCTCCGTGCTGGGCCACAGACTTGGTCACAGACTTGGTTGAGTTAACGTGCTGCGTTGGGGCTTTGAGGAGGAGTGGTGTGTGGTTTTATCAACTGGACCATGTCTACCATGGTTGGGTGGTTGGCCTGTGCTGCTGCTGCTGCAACAGCCTTCCCAGCCCCCCACAGATTTCCCCCCTCCCCCCCTCTCATTTGCTACCCATTATCCATCATCTGCTGCCTCTTTTGCTACCCATTATCCATCATCTGCTACCCCGCAGGAAGACCTTTTACGACCGCACCCTTGGCCGGGCCAGCTACCACTCCAGTCATTTCCAAACTTTCAAACTTTGGACTTTTGGACCTTTTCCCCCCACTCCCTCCCACCCCTCCTACCATTGTTCTGAACGTTGCCCTGTTCCATCTACGCCCCCTTGGGACTGTGCCCCTTCGGACTAACAGCGAGAAACGGGGGGGTGAGGCTTTGGACTGCCTCTTGTTCTAACTTGGCATTCATTTATGCCCCCCCCCCCATCTACATCTACATCTACAACTATCCCATCCATCTTTGACTCTGGACACTCACCCCCTATACCTTCACATTGTATATTTGTTGATTTAAAAAAGCATATGAAAAACTGAACAGGCTTGTATTATGGAAATTTTTGCATGTATTAAACCTTGGTTGATGAATGCAATCGGGTAATATTTTTGAGAGTAAAACAGAATGCCTACCAAATGGTTTTGAGCAGGATGTAATGTGTTATGTTACCTTGCTGGTTTAATGTATTCATAAATAAATGTATTGGGACTCTGTAAATGAATTATAATTCCTTAACCTATAATAACATTAAACAAACAAGTCTAATATGTGACAATGTTAGAGTTGTGTTCATGGGGACATGAATGCGTGTGTACTTTGAATACAGATGACGCCATTTTGCTGGTAGAAAATTCAAATGATTTGCAAATGTTAAATGAATTGTCTGATGCAATGAGGAATATGGATCTAAAACGTAATATATCAAAAGCCATGATAGTTGTTGTTTCCGGGCTGTGTATAATGTAGCTTTCTCTGAAAAGAAATAATATGATGGGTATGTATGAATATACTATATGGATAAATACACATTCCAGCACACATTAATCACTTAGAGATACCTTCAAAATTGATAGATGGATTCCTTATATGAGATCAGGGCAAGAGCATGTTTTTTTTAATCCACCAACATTTTGAGTCAGCCAATGTTTATGCAAGTGAACAAATATTAACAGAATGGATGTATAAACCACGCATATGGCTGTTTTAGAATAAACAGCAAAATTGAGATCTATTTAGTTCAGTAGTGCAGCAATTATTCTTTATCCATATAAATATACTGCATATGGCTCATAATCAGCCTTCACTAAAAAGCAAATTAAAAAAAATATTTAAAGCAACTATTAATTTATGTGGAGACAGGAGAATAATTTGAAATTTCTATATGAAGAAAGTATCTCTATTTTACTTTGACATTTATTTCTAAATAACATCACTTTTCTTCAGTAATTCAGAATATTGTATTAAGTCTGTTCTCCCTTTTAAGTGCCACCAGTCACTTGATAACTTGTGACGTCTTTCATTCTATCCGTTAGCTATGGATAGCAGACTGAAACTAAGTCAGCTCAAACGATGGGTAGGTTCTAAGTTGAGTTATATAGAAATATTGCAGGAGGAAGTAAACAGGAATCAAATAGTAAGTAAGACAAATATTTGTCTTTTCTTTCTTAATAAGAAAGTGAAACTGACATGTATGCTTGGGAATTCCAGGAGTTGATTGTTTTTAATTAGTTAAGTTTGCTGTAGATTATAATACATGAATCAGAATATAAATGAAACAATGTATGTAGCTCAGGAGTAATTGTGAATGCTCATTCTGAGCCTCCAAACTCCAAATATTTCAATGGAATTTGCTTCTAAGGAAATTTGCTTAAGGTAACCAAGTGCCCACATTATTATTGTACCAATTGTACTTTCTGCAAGTAACAATATTGTTTGCCTTTAAATTACTATCATCTTTTTTTAAGAGAAGCATCTGAAAGAATTGAATTTTCAACCAATGAGTGAAATTAATACAAAAACCTTGCTATTACCTTCCAGTTAAAATGCTCTCATGTTTCTGTTTGTTCCTTTCTTCATCTTTTTCAGAAATACCAAGACTGTAAATCTGATAATGATAAAGAAGATGCCTCTGGAACATGTCAAAATATAAACCCCTCAGAACAAAGCAGGTTTCCATTTAATACTTTATATTCAATTCCCAAAGCTGTAATCATTTCATCAGACCTAGGAGGGCATCCCATCTTATTGGAAATGGCTCTGGTAAGCAGATCTTATCAATTAAGCATGAGCTGAAACTTAATCTTGCCAGAATTAAGGAAACAGAGAATTCTTATCCAGCCATGCTGTTATGAAGAAGACTGCAGGATACTGCTGTTAGAATAATTAAAATAGATGTTTATGGGGAATGATCACTTGAAATCCACAAACCTGATACCTCACTAGGTATAGAGCAACATAGACGTTAGAACCAGATCTCACAACAAAGGATAATGCGTCTGAAATTACATGAGTTATTTTGGTGAAGAAGGGCTTTCTCTTTTCGGCACCCTCTCCTACTAACTAGCTAGCATATAAAACAAGATTAGTGAAACAACTCCTTTGCTTGCCTAACAAGCGATGCTCAAGCAATCAAATCACATTATGATTTAATATGATAACCTGGTTTACATAACCTGCTAAAACATAGTTGACTTCTATATTATAATCTAATTTAACCTAGACTACCAAATCAAATGAATTTAACCACAGTACTGGGATCTCCATAATTTCACATCCCCTAGTTCCAGGGCTATTATCTGTTTGTTCCTGTTGACTACCACAATCTCTGTTTGAAAGTGTACTTCCAGCACTCCTAGGCCTCTGTTTATTTTGTTACTATAGTGTTGTTCTGGAAACAGGCTGTCAAAATTATATTTAATGATCTGCCTTGGAAAGGATCAGTTTAAAGGGGTTTCAAAACAAAAGGTTACAAGAATAGGGCATGCCATGCAATTCCCTTGTTTTGGCATGGTTGCTCAGGAGGATTCATATAAAATAGAGGAAATGCTCTTCACTTTCTATGACATTTTAAGAATGGTCTTATTGATTGCTTTGTAAGCTAGCAATTTTACTTTGTTTTTCTTCTATCTCTAAATCGTTTGGCTCCAGGGATTTTTTGTTTTTACTTGGCTCTCTTTTTATTATGTCTTACAATGATTGTATATATGAGATTTTTAATATATCTACATCACCAAGAGATCTTTGATTATTGGCCGACTTAACAGTGAACTAAATAAATCTATTTTTCCCATTCAAAGGAATTGCGAAGGATGTTATTTGGAAACACATTTCAAGTCTTCAACTATGAATGGAAAAGATCATATTTCAGGTTTCACCACCCTTTTACTGATTTGGCCTATGCCTTAGAGATGGATAAGGTAATGTCTGCCCAACATTTTTTTTAATTGATAAGTACTGTATTTTTTTCACTATAAGATGCTCCAGACTATAAGACGTACCTAGCTTTTGGGAGGGGAAAAATCTGCCTCTGCTGCCAGCAATTTGCCTCCTTGCAGCAAACAGCAAACAGTCTGGTCAGCTTCAGCAGAGCCTGCTTTAGCACAAGCAGCTGATTGGTGGTTGGATTGGCCTCCCAGAATACCATTAATCAGCTGATCCAGGCTATGAGGATCATCGCTGCCCATCGCCGTCATCGTCACTGATCACCACCGCCACCTATTGCTGCCTCCTACACCCCACTTTCAGCCTCCCATGTCCCATTTTCAGCCCATTCCAGGCAGTAGGGATTGCTGCTGCTGATCACTACCACCTATCGCCACTGATTGCCACTGGCAATTGCCACTGCCGCCATTTGGATCGGCAGCGATAGGTGGCAGAAATTCCCACCGCATGGAACAGGCTGAAAATAGAGCACTCAGAGGCTGAAATGGGGCATGTGGAGGTAGCGATAGGCAGTGGCAGTGATCAGTGGCGATGACAGCGATGGGCAGTGGCGATCTCCACACCCTGGAACAGCTGGAACAGCTGATCGGTGGTATTCCGGGAGGCCGATCCAACCACCAATCAGCTGCTCATGCTATGCTGAAGCTGCCCAGGCTGTGCTGAAGCTGCCCAGGCTATTTGCTGTTTTCTGCAAGGAGGCAAATTGCTAGGAGGCAGAGGCCAAAGGGTCTCCACCCTTCAGGTGGGGACCAGTAGGTGACTGGGGCTTCAGCAACATTCATTCTATAAGATGCACAGACATTTCCACCCACTTTTGGGTGGATCTTATAGTGCAAAAAATATGATATTTTATCAGGATCTCACCTATTTACTGGAAGCTCCAATCAAAGCCATATCCTTCCATTCCTTCTGTCTTCTCTTTTCTGGAATAATAAAAATGGATTGCAAGCAATCTTACTCACTTAAAGAAAGATTTATATTTTTAGATCAGCTTTCTTTAATAGATACTTGAACAAAGTCTAGCACATATGGAAAATGTCAAGTAGTAGAAGACTTTCTCAACTGATTATGTGATTTTTAAGAATGTTTGCACTTTCTAGAGAGAGAATTGGTAAATCCCTCCTTTATACTGTAAATTCAGAAGTTTCAACTCAGTGCTTCGAAACTTTTCATGTAAAGCCAAAAAAATCTGCATGCCAAGTGTCTGTTGGCAATATTTACTTTCAAACTCAAAACATATTTATAATAATGCGAGCCAGTTTGTTAAACTAATAAATAAGTAATAACAGTGACCAATAATTTATTAAATATGTATGCCACCTGAATTTGCACAGTCATGTAAATCTGGAAAACACTATTCATACTCAATTTGTGATACAGTATTTCCTGTATCCAAGACCTCCACTTGACATCTTCTTCCTGCCAGCTAAGCAGACAGCAAGGAGTTAATAGATTTTTGCTTAATTTCATGACATGGAAAAATGTTTGCCCACTATTGTTCTAAATAGAGCTTGGGAATGTATGTTGCGCAACACTTAGTCTCCTGTAAGGATTGAAGAAGGTTCCCCAACACATTGGATTTGTATCATAGTGTAAGCAAATCACAGAGCAATTGACTCTTGATTTTTGGTTTTTTTCTTTTAGGGTGGAGCCTCAGCAATCCAGATGGCAGTTCAGGTTCACATCATGAAACACTTTTTGTTTGTACAAAACAAAGAAGTAAATATCTCCCTTCAAAGGTAAGGAAATGTATGCATCTGGGATGGGGGGGAAGTTTTATTTATTAATTTCTAGATGGAGCAGGAAGAACATCGTACAGGTAGTCCTCAATTTATAATCACAATGAAGTCTAAAATTAATGTTGCTAAGCGAGACAGTTGTTAAGTGAGTTTTGCCCCATTTTACAACTTTCCTTGCCACTTTATTCACTTTATTAAGTGAATCACTGCAGTTGTTAAATTAATAACACCGTTGTGAAGTGAATCTGGCTGATTTTGCTTGTCCCCCAAAAGTGATCATGTTACCCCAGGACACTGCAACTGTCACAAATAGTTACCAAGCGTTTGAATTTTAATCACATGACTATGGGGATGCTGCAATGGTCATAAGTGTGAAAAAGGGTCATAAGTTCCTTTTTTCAGTGCTATTGTAACTTTGAATGGTCCCTAAACAAAACTGATGTAAGTGGAGGACTGCCTGTAGAAGCATTTTTAAATCATGACTTAGAGCAGAGAGACACTGCTTCTTCTGGACTGAAAACATCAGTTGAACTTTGAGTGGTCTGCCTTGGGTTTCAGTCCCCAAAGCAAGAGTGGGATTCAGCTGGTTCGAACCGGTTTAGGCGAACCAGTAGTTCCAGCAATCAGTTGGCTCCGTCCATGCGCCCCTGCACTAGTCTGTCCTATATTTCCTTTGTTTGAAGCCCAGCTGATAAGTATGACAGAGCAGATTGCCAGTTGTTTTCCACTGGGGTTGCAATAGAAGATAGGTTTTAGAGCTGTTTTCAAACACACTGTGCCCATGTGGAGCGCTTATTTGGAACACGCATGTGTGAAGTGCACGTGTGCATGCAAAGTGTGCACTCAGTGAACCGGTTGTTACCCAGTTGAATCCCACCACTGCCCCAAAGTCACAGGTAGATTTCGATACAGGTAGTATCTAAATCTGATTTTATTTCATTTATTCTTGAATTTAATTAAAATTAGAACATCATCATATTTTTCTCCAATAATTCATTTGTTCAAAGAGTTTGGAGGTCTTGATGACCACACTCAAGGTTTAATGGTATCCCTTGTAGCTCTAAAACTGCAGGATTTGCAGATATTTTCATGTGAAGGGCAGTAAGCCTTGAATCTCCCGCTCTTCTCCCACAAGTCCAGAGTGGGAATGTCACTTCCTTCAGAGTTCCTTTAATTAACCATATGTAATTTCATTTTTCAGACAGCACTCAGTCCTAAATTTGAGGAGTGTAGTAGAATCACTCCAGCGTCTATTCAATTCATGTACATGTTAATTTGCTGCCATATCTCTATCCAGTGGAGAGACACTAAAGGGCAATTTCCACTGTGAGTTATGAATAGACAGGAACTTTATAATTTGCATTAGGAAAACAATACAGAGAGTATAACACAGAGAAATAATTTAAGCAGTAATAAGCAGTGGGACTTAGTGGGATGTATCTTTATGCACACAGCAGGGAGCTTAATCATAGCTAGCACTCCCTGCCCATTAAACTCAGCCATCTTAGTTACAACTCATTTCAACAGCATAGTACATAGTAACATAGCTGAACTGTTTCTTCCCACCTTCTTCCACAAATGTCCACAGCAACAGCCATCCCTCTGCAAAAAGTCTCAGGAAAACGGTCCCCGCTCACTCAATTCTGCATCACTCCAGGCTCTAATCTGCTTCTCCCAGTATCAAACCTCAAGTTTCCTCCAGTTTGGCTATTTCCTCACAAATGAAATCTGCCAACCATTTTCTCTGTCTCTGTACATTATCTGGCCTGCTACTCCATCTCCAAGCTGCCTCCTCTCTGATTCCAGAAAGAGGAATTCCAGCTGTCAAAGCATGGTAGATTTTATTGTCTGTCTGTCTGTCTGTCTGTCTGTCTGTCTGTCTGTCTGTCTGTCTATCTATCTATCTATCTATCTATCTATCTATTTATCTCTATCATATTTAAACGCTGCCCATCTTGCCTAAATGTGACTCTGGGTGGTCTACAATCAGTAAAAACAAAAGGATAAAACGCTGAAACATTAAACAAATATTAAAACTAAACCTGGTTTAAAATGGGCAAAGATGGGAAGGGAGCAAGATGCACATGAGAAGGAAATGGATCTTATCTTAGCCCACAAAGCACTTCCAGAATGACACATGCGCATGTGGGTCCCAAGCCAGTTGACAGAGCCAGATTTTCAGGCCCATTTCGAAGGCCAAAAGGGTAGGTGCTGATCTCACTTTGGGGGTGGGGGGGGCATGATGTTCCAGAAAGTGGAAGTCACGGCACAAATTGTTCTTCTCCTGCCAGTCAGCATTCCTTGACTATTGAGGTCTGCTGGTGCAGGTGGGATGAGCCAATCCCATTGGGGTTCTCAGGTAATCTGAATCCATATGAACCTGCACAGGGGCTGCTGGGCAACATTCTGCAGACTGAAGAAGGGTGGAGAAATCATGGTGTTTTGTTGCACTTATCACCATGAGGTAGGTTTTAATTGTGGTTGTCATTCACGTTGGTTGATTCAATCAACGTTAGTTGATTGGTAGTATTTTTCTCCCCATTGATGTTGATCCCTTGGTCACTTCAGGCTGCCTCTCTCTAGGTTAATTTCTTTTTCCTAACCATATCTCTAAGCTAGTGTTTCTCAATCTTGAAAATATTGCGTATTGGACTTCAACTCCTGACATTTCCCAGCCAGCATGTTGACAGGAGAAATGTGGGAAGTTCACATATCTTAATTTGCTATGGTTGAGAAAACTGCTGTAGGCGAAATTTCTGCTGCTCAACTTTCTCCTTCTTTGCACTTGTTTGTCTATTTGTGTCTCTACCTATGTTCATAGCTTGTTATCTCTTTTTTGTCTCTGAGGTCCATTTCTTGCCTCTTTATGATCTTGGGGGAAAACCCTCCCTTCAGAAGGTTTTCCATTTCTGATTTTCCTACCAACTCCAAGCTCTCTCCAAACTCCACTTTATCACTTTGCTTAGTCTCTTTTCACCTTAGCATCTCCAAAGATCTTATGTCCTCTGCTTTTGACCTTCCTCTGCTAAACATGTGAAAGTACCATATTTTTTGCACTATAAGAAGTTCCGGACCATAGGACGCATCTAGTTTTGGGAAGGAAAACAAGAAAAAGAAAATCTGCCTCTTCCTCCCGGCAATTTGCCTCCTTGCAGCAAACAGCCTGGTCAGCTTCAGCACAGCCTGCTTTAGCACGAGCAGCTGATTGGCGGTTGGATCGGCCTCCCGGAATACAGCCAATCAGCTGTTCCAGGCTGCAGGGATTGCATTTAACATTAATCCTGGTAAGTTTCATCACCCAACTTAAGAAACCGAGATTTGAACCTACCTTGTTGAGTTCAACATTTGACCAGAGTTTCTTACTCAATGATATATGATATACATGTAATTAATAAGAGGAACCATTTTGGAAACTTTTTCTCAGCCACTTAGGAAAAGCTCTGGTATGAGAATGCACCCAAGTCTTGCATATCTTATTTAAATATCATGCTAAATCATGGTTTGGGTTTTGTTTTTACACGTCCAATCCAATGTCTTGGAGAAAAAAAAATCAAAGAAATGGTTCAGAATCTAGTGATTTACTTTCATGGTTCCCTACAACTTTTTTCTGTTTGGCTTTCCAGTATATCTGACATAAGCCTTAAAGAGCAAGAAAAAACTCTTACGACGGCACTAGCCGACATTCTGTGGACAGCAGGAGAAAGTCAGAGAGCGACTATCTGCCTTATCACGGATGGTGCTTACTTTACTGCAAATATAGACTATGAAGTGGATCACTTTACTGAACAAGTAAGATAAGCTATTTTAAAGATTGGGAAGGGAGAAATATTTTAGTTGCGTTTAGACCCAACATAAGAAAAACTCAAAGGTACAAAGCTAAATAAATACTTAGAACGAATTCGACCCATTCAAAGCCAGAATTCCAAGAACTTAAGTAAAAGTACAGGGAGCCCTTGACGTACAACCGTTCATTTAGCAACCATACAAACTTACAATGACACTGAAAAAGGTGACACACAATTTGCCATTTCTCTTATGACTGTTGCAGCATTCCCACAGTCACGTGATCAACATTTGGGCATTTGGCAACTGGCATGTATTTACAACAGTTGCAGTATCCCATTTGCAAATCTTTGCAGCTAGTTTCCAACAAGCAAAGTCAATACAGAAACCTGGCTTCACTTAATGACCACATGATTCACATGTGCAACTGCAATGATTTGCTTAACACTATGACAAAAAAATGTCCTAAAATTGAGTGTGACTCACTTAATCACCACTTTGCTTAGTAATGGAAATTCTGGCCTCAAATGGACTATATATGTCTATATATGTACGTAGGTATGTATATGTATATATACACACCTACATACCAGAGGTGGTATTCTGCCAGTTCAGCCTGGTTCGGTAGGCAACCAGTAGCGGCGGCGGGAACCTCAACTCACCCGCCCATCATCATGGACGCTCTGTGCATGTGCAGAAGCGCCATATGCAAGTGAAGCAAGCATGCGCGCACACAGGCTCCCAGTTCCAAACCTGTAGCGAAGGTAAGAGGAAACCATTACTGCTACATACATACCTACCTACCACATAAGTCAAGGACTATCTATAATATTGACAGGCTATTTGGGGAAGACTGCTGTATATGATAAAAGAGGAAACCATATGTGGGATGCAAACATTCAAACAACCCACTAGATGCAAGGCAAGAGTTAACTTTTATGTATTACTTTGCTGCTCTTTAGGAGGCATCCACATTTTTCTAACCCAGTGAAATCTGGCAGATTTTACTAAGGTGAACTGTAGGATATGCGAGGTACATAATTCAAATCAGAATAAACAATGCTTGTCTGTGATAATGCTGAATGAGGTAGTTACTATATCTCACAATATTTGTTTTTACTGGAATCCAACCAGTTTATGGCCATTCTGTACTTCTTAATATTTCTTTGCAGGTTCAACTGTTTGACTTTTTTGAGAAAGAAACAATGCAGCAGTTTATCTTGAATCACATACACTGCGTAAGTAGAGAGTGTGCAATTCGTTTGCAAAATTGAATCTGTTCCAATCATTTATTTATTTTTATTATACTCAGAAAGAGAACTACATTTCTGTGTATTTTTCTCTTAAATGATTACTTCCTGTTTACTAGGGATTATTCTTAAATCATCCTACACAGGATTGCTGTCTGGTTCATATCCAGAAGGGTTAACTAATTCAATTTTATTCTGCTGCTAAACTTTTCATACATTTTGAAAAATCATGTTTGCTTTTGTATGGAGAAGTTTTCTTCATCTTGTCATCCAAAATCTGGCAGTTTCTCCAGCTCATGGGTTAGAGTGGGTAGTGGGTCCTGTCTACTTGATTGTTGTTCTTCTAGCATTTAGTTATTTTAACTACATTTTTAAATTATTATTTTCTGTATATAACCCAGAGTTGTTGTTGAATTTTGCAGCCGCGTAAATTTTAAAATAAATAAACAAATAAATATATGCTGGTGAAGAAAGGGTGGCTCAGTGACTAAGACGCTGAGTTTGTCGATCAGAAAGGTCAGCACTTCGACGATTCAAATAGCAATAGCAATAGCAATAGCAGTAGACTTATATACCGCTTCATAGGCCTTTCAGGCCTCTCTAAGCGGTTTACAGAGAGTCAGCATATTGCCCCCAACAATCTGGGTCCTCATTTGACCCACCTGGAAGGATGGAAGGCTGAGTCAACCCTGAGCCGGTGAGATTTGAACCGCTGACCTGCTGATCTAGCAGTAGCCTGCAGTGCTGCATTTAACCACTGCGCCACCTTGGCTCTTGGCTCTAGCGCAGCGTAACGGAGTGAGTTCCCATTACTTGTCCCAGCTTCTGGCAACCTAGCAGTTCAAAAGCATGTAAAATGCAAGTAGAAAAAATAGGAACCACCTTTGGTAGTAAGGTAACAGTATTCCGTGTGCCTTCGGTATTTAGTCATGCTGGCCACATGACCACAGAGACGTCTTTGGATAGCTCTGGCTCTTCGGCTTTGAAACAGAGATGAGCATCGCCCCCTAGAGTCAGGAATGTGTGCTAGGGGAATCTGAATCTGAAGAATTTTGGAAGTCCCAGTATATCTGGAAAATACTGGGCTAGGGAAGGCTATTTTGGATAATTTTGTAATTAAAAACAAGACACAACATCTAATTACAATTGTCAGAGAAGTTGGGCAATGTTAAAATAATTCATGTTTTTTTTTAATCTATTTGAATCAGCTGAACTCTCAGGGAAGTCATGGGGTGATCTTATTTCTGTATAGTTTACTTTTCTCCAGGACATTTGAAAGGTAAAATGTTTTTTCCTTTTTTAAAATACTTAGATTTAAGTTAAGCAACTATTTACCAATCAATGTGTATACCTTTACGATTCTGCAAATGCTATTTATATTCATCAGTAAAGAAAGTTTTAGAAGATAAGTTGATTGATCCATATACTATCAAATGTAAGAAAAAATTATATGGGATGATGCAAATGTAATTGTTCATTTGCAAAATTATCAAGTTTTGGTCAAAAAGATTATTGTGACGCCATGGGCTAAATCCAGTTGCTCAGAAGAGATTTAGCAATATTATTTTATTTAGGCATATTGAAACAAGTCCTAACCACTTCCACAAATGTCTTTCATGCAATAGCTGGTCTCTTTCTTACTCTCTGTAGCCTCTCAAAATGATTCTTGCCATCCTACCCTACTTTAGCTTTTTGTTAGGCAGGTAAGCATATTTCTTTTTTTTAAATGCATTCATTGGGCTAACATGCTGATTTTCTAAGGTTGGCTGTTTAGAAACACATTCCGGTAAACGGAAGGTTGCCACTTTCAGCATTTCAGCATTCCTTTTTTATTGTTAAAAATGCTATAATTAGGCTAAAGGGGAAGAGTGAGCAGGCGCATTAGTGCTCAGGCATGCCTACCTAGGTTGACAATGATTCAAATTCAATAGAAGAGTGCTAATAAATGAGAATATTTGTAGCTCAGTTTTGACATGAGGAGTCCTTGGTGCTTTCTGAGCTTTGGTTTTGTTTGTTTTTTGAAGATGTAGGCAGATGTACCTAGATATAGATCTAGGTAACCTCATCAGTACTAGTCCCTGGTAGTGATATGATTGGACGGAGCAGTATGCCAGATTTGTGTTATTTAGGGACATCCCTAGAAGCGTAGTCACTATCACTGATGATGTTACCTAGTTTGGGTAATGAAATGTCTGCAAGAAAATAAGCAAGCTCAGAGAGTACCAAGGGCCCCAGAATATTAGTAGCTCAGGGCTGAACTATGGCGTCCTTGGTGGTCTCTGAGCTTGGTAGTTTTCTTGCAAGCATTTCATGACCCAGTCACGTACCCAATGCCAGTTGGGTAATGAAATGTCTTCAAGCAAACAACACACCAGAGAGCATCAAGGACTCCATTTCAGTTTCACAGAGAAGCTATTCAATATATATGGATATAAACATAGTCCTTGTTTGCAAACAGTTCCATTTTTTTCCCTTGGGAAAAAAACAAAAACCTTTGATGTCTGGAATCGCTGAATGTTTTTCTGTTGGTTGCAATGTCACAATAACAACAACAGAGTTATAACCATGTACTATGCAAATTGTAAATATAAAACCAAAGTGGGAAAGAAAAAAAGGTTCAAGAGATGCAGGTGATTTTACAGAAAGGCTCTTCAAAAAAAAACCCTTCAATTAAATGACCCTTAATTTTCCAGGTTCATGTTTGTTATATCTTTGCTTATTATTTCCATATCCTGCCTCTCAAAGAGAGATTTATTTGATTCTCTTCCTTCCATTTTATCAATTCCATAACTCTGCTACTCCATATA
The DNA here is from genome assembly GCF_051295495.1 of Thamnophis sirtalis. Classification (NCBI taxonomy): domain Eukaryota; kingdom Metazoa; phylum Chordata; class Lepidosauria; order Squamata; family Natricidae; genus Thamnophis; species Thamnophis sirtalis. Next base: position 26,234,758 of record NW_028261391.1, read on the forward strand.
AATTAAACTTGAGTGTTTATATAAAGAAAAAGGCCAGGCATGATCTCAATAATATTTAAAAAATGAAATGTGCTGTGAAATAATAAATATTCATACAGAATAACCTTCATGACTCAATCTGGTCTCCCAGCTAGGTCTGATTATTACACCCTGCAATGATGTTAAACATTGTTCATTCTCCTTCTTATAGGCTTTGCCATAGGATAGCTGAAACAGGATTTTGTGTAGATGGCAAACTATAAATAAAGTGAACTTAATTAAGTGAAGTTTATTAAGAGTTAAACTATAAGTGAAACTAATTCTGTAGCATTTTCTTTGTGTTTGGCTAAACAGGCTTCAGAGAGATCTCGACTTCACCACAACTCACTTGTTACATTGTCAACATGGAGACATTAGCTGCAGACAAGTACGTTTCTAAATATGAAATTTATGATCTTTGACTATTTTTCAAAAGTACATAAAAATGAAAAAATAATATGTTGCTATACTTTAATGAGGGACATAGTGGCTCAGTGGCTAAGACTCTGAGCTTGTCGATCAGAAAGGTCGTCAGTTCGGAGGTTTGAATCCCTAGTGCTGCGTAACGGAGTGAGCTCCCGTTACTTGTCCCAGCTTCTGCCAACCTAGCAGTTCGAAAGCATGTAAAAATGCCATTAGAAAAATAGGAGCCACCTTCAATGAGAAGGTAACAGTGCTCCATGCGCCTTCAGCATTTAGTCAAGCCGGCAACATGACTACGGAGATGCCTTTGGAAAGCACTGACTCTCTGGGTTTGAAACAGAAATGAGCACCACCCCCTGGAACAGGAACGACTAGCACATATGTGCAAGGGGAACCTTTACCTTTACTTTATATTTTAATGTTTCCAGTTACTGGGCAATGTTAGGTTTTAGGGTTTAGAGATTGTAGCCAAGACAAAAGATTTCCTGATGTTTTGCCAGCAGCTGGAGCTGACACCTTCAGAGGCAGGTTGGTTTGCCTAGCAGACCCCAGGCAACTGAGCAGAAATTTACTGGGCTCTTGTCTTTATAGTCAGGTCTCCTGATTCTTAATATTACCTGGAAGTATAATATTGGTCTTTTCTCCCTTTAGGCAATTCTGAATCTCATTTTAACTGGCAGGGCAAGTCCACATGTGTTCAATGGATGCCAAAGGCTTGACACTGAAGGCAGCGTGCAAAAAGTTCTGCACGGAATTCTCTCGCGTAGTGATGTTGGCTACTTACGATGGAGCAGGGAAGAAGCAGAACAGTACAGATCTCTACAGGTGTGGGGAAAAAGCATTCAGCTTACAAGTATTTGAAGGAGATTTTCTCCCTTGATCAGCCAGTCCAGTCCCCATAAGAGGGTCTCAAAATAGCTTTGAGACACCATGGGCCAACAAAAGTGAGGACAATGAGAAACGACAGCCAGCATATAGAAGAATTTAAAAAAACATATTTCTTGATGAAATAAAAGGTTGGTTTAGTTTAGCATTTTGTTCTGACAGGGTCCAAGCAGGTGTTAACAAGAAGCTCTTAAACAGATGTCCGTCCTATAATCCCTTCTCCCAGTAACTGATAGTAATACTGGACATTATATGTGCAAGCAAGATTTTCAGCCTCTGAGCAGAGACACTCGCCTGCAATCTACACCAGGCCTCCCATGGTCTCTCTGCTACTCTTAGGCACCCTGCACTCCTTACTCTACTGCATTGCCTCTCCATTCATGGGCTGAAAATCCTGATGAGATTTCAGCTCCCTCTCATCTCTGGAAGCTGGCTGAAAAAGCTCCCTGACAAAAGCCAAGCCAGCACAGGGCTAAAATCCTTCAACAAAAGGTTCTTTTGCTCTGGGGGGCTGGCTGAAAGTGCTCCTTGCCAAAATCCAAGCGGACTCAGAGCTGAAATCCTTCAGCAAGGAGCTTTCTGGGTCAGACTCCAGAGACGAGAGGGATTCCTTTGGGCAGGCAACGGCAATTTGCAACAGTCCCTGCTGGTTTTCCCATTGACTTTCTGGGGAAGCTGGCAGAGAAAATTGCAAATGGTGATCACATGATCATGAGGCACTTGCCAACCAGATGTAAGCATGAACAGGTTGCTAAAATACCTAAACTGCGATTATGTGACCATGAGTTGAGGGCACATCCTCTTTTATCTGGAGAAGTTCCAAGGAACCAGTCTGTTCACCATTGGTCTTTGCTGCAGTCATTGGCTCCATTTTAGCAGAGCTGTCTTAAGTTTATCATAATCCCCCAGAAGTCATATTTCATGTGTTTAAATTTCTGTTTAGTATTTGTTAGGTTGGTGATGTTGCCACAACTCTTAGAAGATAATTTTATAATTCATGTGTTTTTCTCTTTCATCATTCAGCTTCGCTGGATAATTCCGGCTATTTCTTGGACTGCCATAACTTTCACAGTCCACTTGACAGCATTTTAGAAGAATTGAAGATCTTAGGAAATGGTAGCTTACTATCCCAGACATGGCTAATTAGACATCCCTCAGAAAAATCCAGAATTGTTCCCAGGGTGGTTGAAATAAAGAGCCCCTTTTTAAAGACAATGAATCTCATTTTACTTTTATGCCAGTTTAACCTCTTTAGAGTTAAGTGTTTGCATCTTAAATTTAGAAATATGTAATTCCAAAAAAAACATGCAAATTCATTTTATTTCACTTGATGCATAACTACAACTTTTATACTCCAGGTTGGAAGCATGTTGAAGACACCAAAATTGCCAATATGGCTGTGCAACATAAATGAAACATACAGCATTCTCTTCAGCTTAAACAGGTTGCTATTGTCTGATTGGAAAATGGAACATCTCTTTGATTTATATTTTTATAAAGGCAAGCCCTCCCAAAAGAAAACTATTCATCTAACAATAGGTAGGCATTTATATTTCTTGGAGAAGTATTAAAGAAGATGCTTATTTCTTTTTCTTTCCCCCACAAGTAATGCTTAAATCCATTTCCCTGTCATTTCTGATCATTGTAAATCAAAATTTAAAAGTGATATTGATTTAAATGCCCCTTCTAATTTTTAACTGTAAAGTGATGAATCCCAGATTAAATAGTATTCCTAAAATTCTTGGAAAATCACCCAAACTACGAACAAATTAAAATAAACAATATAACACCTTAAAAGATCCAGCTCTGACTAAGAATGAACTTGAAAGAAATACAGTTTCTGGGGAAAATTCCAAAAGTATTGCTAATAAAGATAAGGGAAATACTCCAATTGTTTCAAGCCATATAAGCCATTAAAGGACTTGCCTAAAGATCATATATATCATAAAACTGCTCTCTATTTTTTACAATAAGTGACGTGCTAGAGTGCGATTATAAAAAAGTGAAAGTTTGAATATCATAGCATGGAATACTATGCTAGAATGAGAAGGCAAGAAGGGACTTTTTAAATGGAATGGGACAATTCATTGTGACCAACTTGCCATGGACAAATCACTATGGGACAATTCGCTATGGACAATTCACAGCAGGACAATTCAACAATTGGGTTTAATTGTTCAAAACAACTACAAACAAATATTTTATTTTTGGTCATTCACATTTTATTTTGTCCCTCCTTTGGTATCTGTTTTTAAATGGTTCTAATCCACAAGTTCTTCAATATTAGTGTAACTCTTGTTCCACAATGAATTGTCCCATGGCAAGTTGGCAGCGATGAGTTGGCCATGGTGAGTTCACAATGGCAAGTTGATTGTGGGGAATAGTCCTACATCCCTTTTTAAATATTTGAGAGGACTCCATTCAGTAGATAAATATATTAATAAATAGATGAATGATTGGATGGAGAGAGAGAGACAGAGGGAGAGAGAGACTGAGAGAAAGAGAGAGAAAGAGAAACAGAGAGAGAAATAGAGAGACAGACAGACCAACCATTGAAATCAATGGCCCAATAAATGTATGAAGAAATTCCAACATTCCATCATGTTGGAATTTCTAATGATCATTCTAATGATGTAGAATGATAAATGCACAATGGCATTTTCATATTTCAAAATATTCTGGGATTCATAGACTTGGAAGAGGTCATTTAGGCCAGGGGTCACCAACCTTTCGGACCTCGGGGACCACTAAATTCATAATTTTAAATCCTGCAGACCACTAATATGATTTTTTTTAAAAAAGATAATAGTATTTAGTACAATATAAAAATGCAAAAAAAAAATTCTGCAGACCACCAAAATTTTCTTGCAGACCACCAATGGTCCCTAGACCACTGGGTGGTGACCACTGATTTAGGCTATTGAGCCCAAGTCTTTGATCAATGCTATTATCCAAATTAAAGCATCCTTTCCCTACCTAGACTTTATTTGAATATCTTCCATGAAGGGAACCCAGTATACTTTTGGATAATTGGTTTCACTGCTGGAAATGTTTTTTCCCCCCTAACATTTAACTGATATCTGCTTGCCTATGTCTTCCATTTCATGTACTCTGGAACTGATCTTGGCCACTTGGTCTTCGGTATCAAGAACTGTAGACAATAGTCCAAATCTGAAATATAGCTATGTGAACATTATTTTCCTTTATATCATTTCTTTCACGAAAGTTACATTTTGTGAGCTTTATTCTAAGAAACATTTCAAAAAGTGACTGAGACTGATCTGCACTTCTAATTTCAATATATGGCTATGTGCTGAATTAATCCTAAATTAAACTCCAGATCTGTTTTGCCTGAAACAGAGTAAATGCATGTTTGCTGTTCTCTTCTCAGATACACATTCTCATCACTGGGAAGAAAACCATTGTGTGGATGACAGGGATCCCAACAAAAGAGTGCCATCTCTGGAAATGGCCATTCGAACTAAATGGGAAGGAGCCGCCATCAGTTGGAATGGGACAACTCCTTTCTTCTGATCCATGTGACTGGAGGAGATGGTTATCTTTAAAGGTGCTGCCCACATGAAAGTGAGAAGAAGGAAGACAGTGTATTGCTAATTTTAAAAGTTGCTACTGCGAATTATAGGGAAAAATTGGTTCACCGACAAATGCCCGCATGACAACAGCACGCCCACAAAAGCGCGCCTTCAACAAACAACGCAAAAACAACGTAATAACCCTAACCCTAACTCTAACCCTAAACCTAACCCTAAACCTAACCCTAACCCTAACCCTAACCCTAACTCTTACCTTAACCCTAATCGCGCTTTTGTCGGCGCGGTTTTGTCGGCGCGCTGTTGTGGGCGCGATTTCGATGTCGCGGTTTTCTCACCACGGTTTTGTCGGCGCACTTTTGTCGGGTCACGGAAAAAAATAGCATCCTGTGTAATTCACTCAATTGCTACATCAGGATAGAATAGATGGTAGCAAGATGAGTATTTGTCTGTACAGTCCTCATTTAGTGACCACAGTTAGGATCAGCAACTGGTCGCAACTGAAAATGTGCAATAAGCAGTCTTGCTCTTAAATAGAGGGAATGGTGAAAATTATGTAAATAGTATTATTCCTCGTGAACATAATTTTCTGTGGTGTAAGGCACAAAAAAAAACCACTTCTATTTTGAAGGTTTTCTTATGGCATAGAAAACATCATTAATTTTAAAAATAGCCAGTGTATGAACCTCAGTTTTGTTGAACAAATCCAACCAGTCCTAATCAAAATAGCCAATGAGCTGATGCTTGAACTGTAGCTTATTGATATCTCACTGGTTCTCCAGTTATGTGTTCAGAAGCTCAGTATGAGCAGAACTGATTTTCTTCAGATTAATGCTATCTCAGCATCAATCAACAAAATGATAGGCATACATATTATGTCATGGGAACAATATTAGCCCGGATTTCTTCTAGCCATTGGGTCAAGAAAGCTCTTGGATAGTAAAGACCTAAATAGAGATAGTATAATTAGAATTTGGAGAAATGGCAGAATTAAGTCAAATATCCAAGATATTGTCCGTCTGCCTTCTGATTTTGAAAAGTGATATTTATCATTTTAACAAATTATTATTTAACTGGCTATTCTTTAAGCAAAAGAACGAAGTTGCCCAATATAATATCCATTTAATCATTTAATCTAATAGGTTTTGACTATTATTTTATTCTCCAATTGCTTTTCCTCAAAATTTAGGATTTGGAAAAAAAGCTGTGTTCTATCTGTAACTTCTGTGTTTTCTATCACTGTTTCTAGATTGCCTCTTTTTTGTCCCTCTAAAATCATTAAGGAGAGAAAAACAAAATATTTGTAGTGTTTGTTATGGGTAGCACTAGGAAGCCATGGTCTAGAAGTCTTTAATTTATTCTTAGATAATTCTTCAATTTGTGCTGAGATTTCAATGGGGCCATGACTTTGTTTTAGTCTTTTTTTCCTCAAATGGACTTTGATCATTATATTATGTTATTATCTTTGTTACGCATTCATGCTTCCGTTAGTAGATGGATGGCCACATGAATTTGTTAATTAAATAAAAAGATTAATGATGAGGTCTTTGCTTTCATAGGTTGAGATTCTACATGCTAATAGCAATAGCACTTAGACTTATATACCACCTCACAGTGTTTTAGCTCTCTCTAAGCAGTTTACAGTCAGCAACTTGCCTCCAACAATCTGGGTCCCCATTTTACCGACCTCGGAAAGATGGAAAGCTGAGTCAATCTTGACCTAGTCCAGTAGTGCAAAAACAGGGCGAACTGGTAGTGGTGGGGGCAGGAAAATCTGCCCACCCTCCTGGACGTCATTACATTGCATTTTTGTTGCTCTGTGCATGTGTGGAAGGTCCTGCGCATGCACATAGTTGGTGCATGTGAGCAAAGCAAGTATATGTGCACACATGCTCACATTTGAGAACTGGCAACAAAGGTAAGTTGATTTCACCCCTAGAGCCGGTCACAATTGGACTGTCAAACTGCTGGCAGCCAGCAATCAGTGGAAGTAGCCTGCAGTACTGCATTCTAACCACTGTGCCATCATGGCTAATTCTGAACACAGAATCTACATGGTGCATGCATGTTGTCTCAATCCTGATCTTAATGTTTTAAATGAAACAGTCCGCAGGAGAACCTTAAGAGCCTGAGAAGTTTGCATGCATGAAAGATTCCGATTTTGTCCAGTAGAATGTACAGAGACACCCCTTTTTAGAACTTACTCAATTTGTGAAAGTCTGGGACACTGAAATCTCTGCAAATTATTATGATATAAATACTTTTGGCTTAGATCAAACGTTTCTTTAGAAGTGGTAAAGGTAAGGCTAAGCATGGAATAAACAGGATTAACACTATGGGTAATGGGAATCTGGAATCATACTCTTTTAACAAGGCAATATTTAAGCTGAAAGATGCCATGGATAGGCTGTTGGACAAAAGATAAAAATATTTTAAAAAATTCTGCCAAAATAAAAAATCAATAACAACATCTATAGCAAATCAATCACAAAAACAGCAAAGTAAGAGTAAACAAAGGTGTTAATACATATTAAAATAAAAAGTTTTAGAAATAATTTTGCAGAAATTCACAAGAATGTACTTGTGTGTTTCAGTCAGTTTGTATTTTCATAGAGGAATCAAATAATTACAAGAAGTAAAACAACTGGGTGTTAAATTGAAATATTTTTCCATGAGCAATTTCAGTGTTTCAGTATGTTGCTGATAAATTGCTCCTATTTTAAATCAGTATGGAATAATAGAAAGAATATAAAAATAAATTACTGGTAATCCACAATGGTAAGATTATATTGGGTAAATTAATATCATTGGAAGCCTTAAAACCTAAAAAGCTTTGAAATAAACGTAATTCAATAACCATAAAATGTTCAGCGCATTGAATATATAATTCAAGAATATAATTCTTAAGAATTAGAAAAAACAAGAGTGTGCAAAACTCAGAAACAATGAATCTACAAAGTCCTTTGATGTACAACCTGCATGTCCCTGCTATCTGCTTGTCTTCTTCCATTCTCACTCATATCAAACAACAAAATCTGTGGTGGCACTGAGAAAGAGGGTATTGCACTGAGAATGTCCTCATGGTCTTCTGAAATAATCCAGAAGATGGCGCTCAGAACTACAAACAAACCTTTCAAGTCAATGACGTTCGTTGCAATATCACTGTTTAATCTTCACAATCCACAGAAAGGAAGAAGCACAATGTTATTTGTGAAACTTTCACCAACAATGGCAAGGTAAATTTGAGGTACCAGTTGTGTGAATTCTCTAAAAACACTCTGTACAAACCAACTTGTTACAACATGTATACACCCTGGAAAATTCTAATCCACCTTAAAGCACAAACTTTGTGCACCAACTAGTCATGAGCCACCCAATAGCATTTGTGAAAAAAATCTTGTATCATGTTGTGTCATAAGTTAGTACTGTAGTAGTAACAGTCTTGCTAATAGGATTCTGATAAATTTGGGTAATAGGCCACCCTAAAATACTTTTTGTCATCCCAGTGGCCTCAAGATGTGTTAGATTTTAAATCCCAGAATCTATCATCTATCAGAGAACGTGTAGATTATGGTTGGTTTGAAAAGACAACCAATACATCCGAAAGAGACCAATTTGGGGAAAGCTAAGAATTTTTTAGCAAATCTACTATTCTTTCAATATCTGAATGAGAAATTGATGGATTCTTGACCCTTCTATTTTCTCCACCTCATTGTTTCCCATCCTTCCAACATTTTTATATTTAAAACCAATAGTAGGTTCATAGGCTTTATAGGCAATATCTTTCTTAGGGCAATGGAAACATTGAAATGTTATATCTCTATTTTTCCATCCGAAATTGCAAAATAATACAAGGTTTCCCCCCCCCCCCTTAAATTATCTTTCAATAATGAAAACTTTTGGAAACTCAGAAGCTTTAGCTTTTAGCTAAAAAGCTTTTAGCTAAAGCTTTTGAGTTTCCAAAAGTCTTCATTATGCAAACTTAGTTGGAGCAAGTGGGGGGGGGGAACACTTTATCACTTTGCATTTTGGACAGAAAAATAGAAATCCTCAAGACATGCAAATGGCATAGCTATCAGAGTAGTATTCAATTGAATTGGAGTGTTTCAACATTTTCTGGGAATAAAAGTGAAATGCTGATAAATTCCACATCTTAATTCATCCTTTAAATAACCACCTGTTTCCAACCTCTGGGGAAAACAAGAGAAATCAGCTAGCAATCTTTCTATTTAACAAAGATGGAAAGTACCTTTTATCTGGCAATTGTTCTTTACACAGCTGACTAATTCAGTGCATATTTGTTCCTCTAAAAATGCCTCGTGCTTCTCCATGTTTGGGATATAAAAATGTGCTGTTACTGTTGCACTGCACTATACTTATGTAGGTGTGACACCATTTTGTATTTTTTTAATGTTGGCTTATTATGTGTTCCCAAATATTACCAAAGTTGATGTAAGTGTTATGTGATATATAAATAATATACTAAACAAATAAGCCCAAGTCTCATTTTTGTTTCATGTTATTACTTAAAGACGCATCCAGCATATGATGGACCCATGGGTAAAATCTTCCCTGTTCGGCCCGCTTCAGCCAAACCAGTAGGGACAATTGTTGCTGGTTCTGTGAACCGGCAGGGGAAAAAAAGCTTCCGAGGACCGCATGGTTCAGCTGTGAGCCTGCAATCGTTGGAAGTTTCCCCCCCCCACCCCCACAAACTTTTTAAAGCATTTTTTGCTTGCCTATTCTCCTGAACCAGCAGGGGAAAATGCTTTAAAAAGGGGGGGGAAAGCTTCCAACGATTGCACGGAGGGGAAAAAATGCTTTAAAAAATGAAAAAGAGATCTTGTTGCATCATCCATTTGCATGACTTGAATTTCAACCTTCAACACCTGATGAGCAGGTTTTACAATATTCTGCTGTAGAACTCTCCAATACAAAGCAAAATTCATATTGCAAGTATTTTATCCACTTTTATTGAACAGAACTATCCTGGGAGAACCACTAAGTAGCAATAGAAATAGCAATATACTGCTTCATAGTGCTTTACAGCACTCTCTGAGTGTCAAATTCACATCATCACAGCGGCGTCACATGATGTATAGGGAGGATTTTTTTTTTACCTCTGCTAAACCATGGGCTTGGAGTTTGAAACCCTGCTCCAAGGGGTTACAGAGTCAGCATATTGCCCCCCCAAATCTGGTTCCTCATTTTACTGACCTCAGAAGGATGGAACCTTGAGCCGGCAAGAATTGAAGTCCTGGCAGAGAGCTGAATTAGCCTCTAATACTGCAGTCTAACCAGTGGGCCATGAAAAAATTCTAAGTCTTTGCTCTCATCTTGTTCGCATTTGGATTTCTGTAGCCCAGATCATGTAGTCATAACCAAGGGAATGTAAAAAAAAAATGAGTTCATGAAAGGAAATGTTCTAAGTTCTGTATTGCCTTATGAATCCATTGCTCTTTAGGCAGGGAAGAGGACTGACATATTTTTCCACTATGAGAAATAACTTGAAGAATTCCTATATTGTAGGATTTATTGAGCAAGTTGTACTAATCCACGTCTCTATCTTTTCATCACTTTGGGAAGGGGGGAACTGCCTATGAGTCAAGTTTCTTGTACCTGCAATTTCATGGGCTTTTGGTTTTCCTGCTTAGGAATTCTGAGAGTTAAGTCCAGAACATCTGAAGAGCACCAGACTCAGTAAGCTGAGTCTACTTTGTTGACAGCACTTTTCTAGTGCCCCAGTTAAAGGGATCTTCCTTATCTACTGTATAATCCTTTCAAATGACCTGGAATTTTCTGCATTTGTAAACCATGTGCCCTACTGGGCTATTCTCAAGTTTGCTCAATACAGAACAAGACTGTTACTATGGTGATTTGGAATGGGGTCAAAATATCAGGTAGGAAAATGTATATATCCACCCCATCTTTCAAAGTATGCATTAAAGTATATTACTCATTATAAAGTGCTTGTAAGTGGAATGTTGCATTTATGATACAATTGTAAGGAATGTGTTCCAGTAACATAATTTATTTTCTCAGGAAAACTTTTCATATATACTTTAAAGAGTTGCAGTTGGCCAACATTATTTTTTTTGTCTCTAAATGTATCCCTAGATACTATTCTAAAATGGGCTTGCAATTGTCCAACATTATTTTTTGCCTACGTGTAAACTCCCAGGTGGTATTCTAAAATGCATTCTTTATTTCCAAGGTCCAGAGGAGAAAGAAAAAATAAACAGAAGCAGATGCACATTTTGGCAAGTTATTGCTTTTCCATCAGGGGATGCTATATCTGGGAATATAATGAATTACAAAAACCATCTTCTTTTCTGTTTGTTATCTTAAGGTTCCATAAGAATGACAAGCTGTTATATTTATTTTAAAATCTCTCTCTTCTGCAAAGCGCTCAGAACATCTGAAGCTGATCTCTTCTCTTATGATGTCTAACTGAAGATTTACTCTGGTATTATGCTAACACTGGTGCAGGTAGTTACTGGACAGGGCAAAACATTCAGGAAATGAGCTATCATCATACTCGATGCTCCAAGTATCATCATTTTAAAGAATGTATAAACTCAAATTTGTGTTTGTGTGGGGGATGTGTAACATGCACATGTCCTTTTGTGGACATGTAACTTGTGTATATGCTAGATTAATAATTTCAATGGTTTGCATGACACTGTAAACCATGGTTTGTTTAACCAGGATCAATTGCGTAAGACATTAATCAGGTTATGTTTGCACAATATGCTAGGCATAACCTATCATTTAGGAATCAAAGTGCCTTGATAGCAATAGCAATAGCAATAGCAATAGCAATAGCAGTTAGACTTATATACCGCTTCATAGGGCTTTCAGCCCTCTCTAAGCGGTTTACAGAGTCAGCATATTGATTCAGGCAACAAGCTAACCAAATTTACACAAATCGTATTATTTGAAAACCAGAACTTGGTATTTAGTACAGTGATATGTAGGATACCAAATTTGTCAGATATAAGTGAGCTATGTGGTACCCTAAAGACTAATGGTATGCATGGATCTGCAGACTAAAGCCACAAAGAATTATTATTAATGCTTTAAATTGCATTAAATTGCATTTGCCTTTTTTTGAAAATTAGTCATTTTGTGGAAGCACCCACAACATATTTTCAAAATTTCAAAAAGATCCATTTAAGCATAATAACAGGGACAAAGCATTAGAGAATAACTTGAGATTATTATTAGTGTGGGGGCAGGGAAAACTACTTCCAATAAATGCTTCTTTGCTATCTTTGTATTTTAAAATTTACTTGTTAAGGAAGAAATGTAAGTTAATAGCATCACATCTGTTGTATTCATTTCCTTATTCTGTCAAAATTATGCTATGAGTCTTTACTTATGTAGCCAATAAAGCATCACCCACATACTGGAGGATCACCTGGAGGTTTTCAGAAATATGAGATGATAAATACACACAGGAACAAAACACCGCACTAAGGATGAGAATCTTAGTGGTGTGGGAGAGGAGCTGTTATACTTCTGATAGCAATTTCCAGCTTGCAACAATGTATTGTGCACTAGCTAGAAATCTCTGATTCTGACTTAATATTTGAAGTTAGACATGATAACATAGTTTATGTTTATAAAAGAAAAAAAGAAATGCCATCGCTGAGCAGAACAAAATATTCCATAGAATGTTTCTTGTAAATAATCTTATGGCAGAGAAAATGAAGCAAATAACTTCAGAAGGTTTTTAAAAAAACCTGTCATAAGAGTATGTGATGAAAATGATTTCTCATTTTTATGTGACCCTACGGGTTACAGCAACATACGAGAAAGTTGTGGTAATGGCCAATTGACGCACAAATTGACAGTGCCAAAAAGAAGAAAAATGCAGCAGCTCTCAACAGAATATCACATGTCATTAGCAGATACATGTAGGGCACCTATCCCTAAAGTGTACTACAAATCCATTGCAATACACAGATGCTATGAAATTGCTTCCAATACAATAAGGTACAATTTTCAACTGTGATAACCCTGATTTCTTAATCACAGTCACATCTATCATCATAACTACATAGTTCTTAAATTGTTCCTCTCTGAGTGTGGAGGAAATAAGTTCATTTTTCAAACTGTTTAGACTGTTTTTTTTTTTTCAGAATTACAACATTCTTTATGACTTTTTACTGATTGCAATGTCTTAAATCCTGTTTGGCACATATTCCATTAGAGTGTTATTCTTCATAAATAAGGAAGAATATTTCTGGCCTTCTGAAATCCTTTGAAATTACTCCCAACATAATGCTACTTGGATAGGTTCAAACATCTACATGCCTAACCATGAAATATGCAGTAGTGTCTATTTCCAGCTTGTCAAGTCCCTTCAGTCATTCAGATCAATGAATATATATTCAGACATGGCAGAAGACAAAATTACAAATGTCTCCAGGAAGTAGGATAGTTCAAGATGAGTTGATGAGTTGATGATCATACAGTTGTGCTGCTTCATTTGCAGAATTATATAATGGGCTATGAAGAGATTAGGCTGTGGGAAGTTATCATCCAGCCCTCTCCCAGAAAAATGAAATATCCTAGGAAATATTGAAAAGGCAGAATATTTCTCTGGATGTGAAAAGAAAGAAACATGTTTTAAAAGACAGAATAGTTGCCTGTAGCTTCCTGCCCATCCCCACTGTTAATGAGCCATTAAGACAGCCAGGCTAGTCCACTTTACATAATAAAGACTTCACCAGCAGCTACATGATAATATTGGAACTTTACTCAACTGACTACATGGCATCTGAGAACTCATCCATACCTGGATTCAAAACAGCCCAGAGAGTTGCCCCTGCATGGCCCTATGGGAGTCTGACAACCAATCAGAATACATTTCTTACACAGGAACAGGAAACAGAGAGGTGGGACTAAACAGGTTATAAAAAGCCTAGCAAGCCCCTCCTTCAGCCTTCTCTTCTTCTCCACCAACATTGAAGCATGTGATCACCTTTTCTGTTCAGGGCTCAAGCCATGTGGCCCTGTCCAACAATAAACCATCTTTCCAAGCAGCCTCCATGTCTCCAGTGTCTTTTTCCCCACTTGGAGCTGAACCCAGAAGGAGATTTCTTTCATCAAGGCAATTCTGTATCAGAACCTTAAACTGCTCCTGCTTAGTGCCCCCAGATGAACTGTAGACTGACTGGAGAAAAATGTTTCTGATTTTTAAGCACTAGGACTGGATTTAGCTTCAGACTGTGATTTAGAATGGACCTCATTGGACAATTCCCCTTTTATTCAACTATGCTCTGGAACATCACCACATTGCATTGCTTACGGACACACATTCATATCTGTAAGTCCATAGTGTCCTACTATACTCCCCAAATGCTGGAAATAACAATTCCTGGTATTTGGTGGTTATTTATACAGTGTTCCCGTTATTCCAAGGAAATCCTTCCTCATCAAGAGTATCATGTGCTCTGCATTCGTCTAGTACTAATCCTGGTATTGATTCCAAAACATCGACTCTTTTTTCATCCATATAATAAGATTGCAGCTGGTTTTGATAAAAGTTTCTATGACATTTTTTGCCTTTGCTTTGGAATCAAAACCAGGACTGCATCCTCTTAGGAGCTGATTGAGAGCTGATTGGTAGACTTGCTGGAAGGAAGAAGCCACCTTTTGAGCAGTTGAAGCCAGAGCTCTGCCTTCCTATATCAGGCTACCCTTGAATAATCAAAGCACAGGTGGTCTGCTAGTTTGGGTTTAATGTGATGTGCTAATTGCTTATTATGTTATAATTTTAATTTATGCTTACTTTATTTGTAATGTGCATTTATATTGTGGATTTTATAGCTATACTGTCAGCCAATATTTTTACAAGGAATATATTATGATAGGTAGTGCAAGGGACAGTCCCAGTTTTTAGTATCACTGTGTTGATTGCTTGAATAGTCCTTGGGTGTTTAGTTTCTATGTATGATAATTTTGTTTTATCATCGGCAACAAAAAATAAATCTGTACCATGAATGGATGCAGAAAATAAAGGAAGAATTTATACTGCAATCTCTTATACATATCTAATCAGAATTAAACCCCATTAAATTTAATCATACTTTGGAGCAAGTAAATACAGTAGCTGCATTTTGCCCACACTTCTTATCCAAATGAGTACAATGCCAAATGAGTACAATGTTTAGAAAAAAGGTGTGGAAATACTCAATACAGAAACAATTGGAGCATTTACACATTCTGATTTCTTATCTAGCATTCCATTGCTCAATCATAATTCTCCACACCTCTTAGCTAGAAGTAGAAAACCATTGCAAATCGGGAAATAGTCCTTTCCACCAAGCAATTCACCTTCAACACGCCTTCCAACAGAGTGTTTGCAAGAGAGCACTTCACTGCATCCATCCAAGAAGTAAAAAGACAATTTTGCACCCTAACTCATCCTATCTCAGTAGACACAACATTAAAAATGGAGAATGTTCCTGCCACCACTTCTTTGATAATGAATCAGCATTATATAAGCAAAAAAGAGACCCAAGAAAGCCTACCCGGTATCTCAGTTGTGTGCTGCCATGTTTCAGATGTTCAATACAATACAATACAATAGCAGATTTGGAAGGGACCTTGGAGGTCTTCTAGTCCAAACCCCTGCCTAGGCAGGAAACCCTGTACCATTTCAGACAAATGGCTATCCAATGTTTTCTTAAAGACTTCCAGTGTTGGGGCATTCACAACTTCTGGAGGCAAGTTGTTCCACTGATTAATTATTCTAACTGTCAGAAAATTTCTCCTCAGTTCTAAGTTGCTTCTCTCCTTGATTAGTTTCCACCCATTGCTTCTTGTTCTACCCTTAGATGCCTTGGATAATAGTTTGACTCCCTCTTCTTTGTGGCAACTCCTGAGATATTGGAACACTGCTATCATGTCTCCCCTTGTTCTTCTTTCTATTAAACTAGACATACCCAGTTCCTGCAACCGTTCTTCATATGTTTTAGTCTCCAGTCCACTAATCATCTTTGTTGCTCTTCTCTGCACTCTTTCTACAGTCTCCACATCTTTTCTACATTGTGGCAACCAAAACTGAATACAGGATTCCAAGTATGGCCTTACCAAGACATTATAAAGTGGTATTAACACTTCACGTGATCTTGATTCTATCCCTCTCTTTATGCAGCCTAGAACTGTGTTGGCTTTTTTGGCAGCTGCTGCACACTGCTGACTCATATTTAAATGGTTGTCCACTAGGACTCCAAGATCCCTTTCACAGTTATTACTGTTGAGCAAGGTACCACCTATACTGTACCTGTGCATTTCGTTTTTCTTGCCTAAATGTAGAACCTTACTCCATTGAATTTCATTTTACTAAATAGTGCTCAATGTTCAAGTTTGTCAAGATCCTTCTGTATCTTTAGCCTATCTTCTGGAGTGTTGGCTATTCCTGCCAGCTTGGTGTCATCTGAAAATTTGATGAGTTCCCCATTTATTCCCTCATCCAAATCATTGATGAAGATGTTGAAGAGTACTGGGCCTAAAACAGAGCCTTGGGGTACTCCACTGCATACTTCCCTCCATGTAGATGCAGTTCCATTGAGGACTACACGTTGAGTGCGGTTGGTCAGCCAGTTAAGAATCCATCTGGTGGTGATGCTGTCTCACCCACATTCTTCTACTTTATCTAGTAGTAGGTTATGTTCTACCTTATCAAATGCCTTACTGAAGTCCAAGTAAACTACATCGATGGCATTCCTCTGGTCCACTAATTTTGTCACTTTGTCAAAGAACACAATAAGATTAGTCTGACATGATCTGTTTCTGATCAGCATAATGTGATTTTGTTCCTGCATGAAAGTTCAGCCAGAAGCAGTTTACTGATCTGCTCATCTATTATATTGCCATTCATGCTAAATTCACAGACAGTGTATCAGTGTGAAGTAGTCCCTTAAGACTATGTCAATTAAATGTGATGAAGTCAAGGACCATCTAAATTTAACAACAACAAAACTGGCTCATGGCTAGAATCACAGAAGAATCACATGCTCATAAGAAGTCAAGAAATCTTTTTCAATGGAACAGGGCACTACAGACTAAAAACTGAACTCATTCACAAAAACTTAATTAATATATATTTTATATACAAAGAACAAAGTGATCTGGAAACCCAGCTTCTGTTTGTAACATTTCTTGGTGACTAACCGACTGATACTTGTGTTGATTATGCTGATGGGGTGATAAGAACATTTTTTTTCAGAAGGAAGCTGCTCCATACTGTTTCTGATTACTGAAAATCAAATCTTGAAATATTTGATTGCACATTACACATCATTATCAATAGGCTAATAAGAGGGAATATGACCCTTTAAAATACTTTTTAAAAATAACTCTCTTTTCCAAACATACTGAAGTTCCTGGGAATAATTGTTCAAGCAAAACTTTAAAAAGGCTATTTTACACGCCTGACATTTTCTTCCAGAATATACATTAATTCGTGGTATTCATTTTTGGCTGGAAGCATATTGCTTCTACAGTTATTTTTTTATTTTACATCTTCTTTATGGAGATGTACTTTTTTTTCCAGAAAGTCTTTGGACACGCTATTGAGCTGTTTATTTATTTATGTTTGTTTGTTTGTTTCCCAATCTTTTCTATAATTGAATGCCCTTGTCCAAAGTACCTGATTAGAGTCTTAGAATACATTCTACTTTTCTGTGCGAGCTCAAAGGCACAATGGTGGAAAAGGACAATCTTCCTTAATTTTATCACAACAATCCCAGGAGGAGGGAGATTGGGCTGAGATCGATTGGCCCCAAACTGCTCAGAGAATTCCACGGCTGAGTGGGAACACTGACTTAACATGGGAGTCCTGCCTTACTGAACAGCTGCTTGGGTTAATGTTGTTTATGCTATCCTCCCACAAACTGCGTATCTCCAGCTATGTGGATTGTGCTTTCCAGCAGGGCCACTGGTGACAATGCTGAAAGAAATATAGGTCTTTAAGCACATACCGAGTAAAAATACGAAAGGCTTATCCAGGGTGCATTGCTAGTTCATATTTCCAGCAGTTCTGGGTTTCCAAACACAGCTGTTTAAATCTGTGCTACAGATAAACTCTGGAATCATTTTTATCAGCAGTATGTGTTTTATCAAACAGTTAAATCATTCATAAGTGCAGTGTTGGAAGAAATGTCCACCTGGGCATCTGGGTTCAGTTCCAAGTGGGGGAGAAGACACTGGAAACATGGAGACTGCTTGGAAAGATGGTTTAATGGTGGACAGGATCACATGGTTTGAGATGTTGGGAAAAAAGGGAAGAGAAGCTGAGAATGCCCTGGATTTATGCCCTTTCTGGGCCCCACTCCAGAGCTTCCCATTCCCGTGCAAGAAATACACTCTGATTGGCGATCAGACTCCCAGGGGGCGGGGGTCTTGGCTAACTTTGTAGGCTGTCTGTCTTTTGAGTCCCAAGCTTGGTTGAGTTGTTGCTGGGTGATGATGTAATGAAAGGGCTTTGGGATTCCTATTATGGCTCTGCCTAAAGTAGGTAGATCTTTGTTATGTAGAATAGACTGATTCAGGCCTTAATGACCCATTGACAAGGGGAGGGCATGCAGCTGCAGGGAGCTGCTTTATCTTTAAAACATGTTTCTCTTTTTCTCATCCAGGGAAATATAATATTCTGCCTTTTTAATATTTCCTAAAATATTTCATTTTTCTAGGAGAGGATGGGTGCTAACTTCCTACAGCAGGAAGTTGACAAGCCTAGTGATTGTGTCCATCAATACTATTGGTAGTAAACGCTATTCATTTACTATTGCCACTTATCTCAATTGCAGAGTTTTCCATAAGTGCATGGGTGGGGGTGGGTGGGATTGTTTTGTGATCAGGTCAGGTTTTTTTTTTACATCTGTTGGTACACCTTTCAACTCTTCGGTCTGCTGGAAAAATTAGCAGCCAGTTTGCATAAGTGAGGTTTTTTTTTTTCTTTTTAGTGAAAAAGTCGGCTATAATAAACCCATTTTGGGGAGATACAGTGAACTGAAGATAACTTTACTAAAGCAGAGCTGACAATCATGGCAAAGACCAAGCAACAGGTGACAATGAATGAGAGATTGCCCACTTGTTGCTCTGGACACCTGGTCCTCTCGCAAAGAGACTGCAAGTCAGCAATATTATGCAGGTTTGAGAGCCAAGAGTGCCAAGATCAGCCATCTTGCTTTCAACTACAGCGGAGTCTTTCAAAGGACACTAAGTTCAGAAAACTCACTTTCTAATCACTTTTGGAAATTGCCTTATTAACCATCTTAAAGCTATTAGAGTTCAAAAAAATATTCACCGGGCCTGTTTATCTTTAGAATAAAAAATAATTGTAAGCTTCAGAACTTAAATATTTGAAATAACCAGGAAAAATCTTTTTAGTTTTTTGAGCAAAGAAAGTTATAAATGGATCAAGGGTCCAAAGAAATTTGGAATGCTGACTTTTATTATAAGATATCTTTGTTCTCTATTATTTTCTCTTTCTCTGACTTTATATTAGATTTTACTATTGTAGTATAGTATAGGTATAGGTATAGGTATAGGTATAGGTATAGGTATAGGTATAGGTATAGGTATAGGTATGGTATGGTATGGTATGGTATGGTATGGTATGGTATGGTATGGTATGGTATGCATGCTATGCTATGCTATTAGTATTGTATTAGTATTAGTGTAGTATAGTTAATATTATATTAATTATATTATATACAATACAATAGCAGAGTTGGAAGGGACCTTGGAGGTCTTCTAGTCCAACCCCCTGCCTAGGCAGGAAATCCTATACCGTTTTAGACAAATGGCTATCCAACACCTTCTTAAAGACTTCCAGTGTTGAGGCATCCACAACTTCTGGAGGCAAGCTGTTCCACTGATTAATTGCTCTAACTGTCAGGAAATTTCTCCTCAGTTCTAAGTTGCTTCTCTCCTTGATTTGTTTCCATCCATTGCTTCTTGTTCTACACTCAGGTGCCTTGGAAAATAGTTTGACTCCCTCTTCTTTGTGGCCATCCCTGAGATATGGGAATACTGCTATCATGTCTCCCCTAGTCCTTCTTTTCATTAAATTAGATGTGCCCAGTTGCTGCAACCGTTCTTCATATGTTTTAGTCTCCAGTCCCCTAATCATCTTTGTTGCTCTTCCCTGCACTCTTTCTAGAGTCTCCACATCTTTTCTACATCGTGGCAACCAAAACTGAATGCAGTATTCCAAGCGTGGCCTTAGCAAGGAATTATAAAGTTTATGTAGCCTAGAACTGTGTTGGATTGTCTGGCAGCTGCTGCACATTGCTGGCTCATATTTAAATTATATTATATTAATTGTATATTATATTATATTAATTGTATATTATATTATATTAATTGTATATTATATTATATTAATTGTATATTATATTATATTATATTATGTTATGTTATGTTATATTAATTACATTATCATATCATTTTATTATTCCAAAATAAATCAATTTTCTCATTTATTTTTCTCCTCTCAAGGTAACAGGAAACAATGTTGATTTCTTGGGCAGTTTGATCAAAACAGATCTGGAATCCAGAAAAGACTGTTTGGCGATGACGTGGTTTCAAGACCACATACTGTATACCTCTAATGGAAAACAGGTGTTGGTGCGTGTGCAAGAGCAATACAACCAGACTGATCTGAAAGTATCTAACCTCACTCTTAATTCTGGGGAAGCAAATTAAGATCGTCCGGTTACATCAGCATGGCAAGATAGCTTGCATCAGGTGCTTATGGGTGTTACGTCAGGCACAAATCTTCTGATCCAGAAAGCGAGAGACCTCACAGACTTTCCCGGAAAGGTATTTCTGTCCTTTTTCAACAGACAGGTAGGAACGGCCAAGAGTTAATTCGCTTGGCCTCTGGGGGGGATAAGTAACACAAGGAGGGGATTATTTTGAAAGTCGGGGTGCTGGGAAAGCAGTGAGCGAAACACCCAGCAGATGGCGGTCAGAGAACCTCAATTCCGTCTTCGCTACGCTTGAAACAATAGAGGAAGATAGCTCTCCTGCCCATCGATCCCTCTCCCGCCGTCCTCTGCCCCCTTTCTCTCTTACTTCCTCGGCCGCCGTTTGGATCGCGGGGAAAAACCGCGGGAGGAAAGAGAGAAAGAAAAAAAAACCGAACGAAAGAGGGTAGCGACTGCCGTCTCCGCCTGCCATTCGCAAAGGTTTAGGGCATGCTCAGTAGGAGCCAACCTCGACTTGGGAGCAGCCTGTGACTACACCACCCCCTGTCTCTTCCTTGCGTCAGATTAATGTTCCGGGGAGGGGTGGGTGGGGGGAGCCGAGAAGGAACCACGCTCGGTTTGTCCGGGGGGAGGAGCGGAAAGGGCTGCTCGGGGGACGAAGGACTTGGCTCGGAGCGCCGAGCTGGCCCGCCGTGGAACGTTGAGGCTTCTCTTTTGGAACGTTGAGACACTTTGGAACGTTCGCGGTTTCCTGCGGCGCCAAGGCGGAGGCCCCGAGCCGGTTCTCCGAGGAACGGCGGCTCCAGGAAGACGGGGGTGGTTGTTTTTAAGCCCCCTGCGGGGCTTGGGTGAGCGATCCGCTCGGTGTCCGCAGTTCGATGGTTTGTTCCGACCGAAATGAGCCGCCCGTCCTCCGCCGGACCCAGTGCTAACAAACCTTGCGGCAAGCAGCAGCAGCAGCACACGCCATCGCCGGCTGCTGCTCCCGCCGCCAACACCGCCGCCGCGGCCGCCACCATCTCCGCTGCCGGAGCCGGCTCTTCCGCGGTCCCTGCCGCGGCCGCTGTGATCTCGAGCCCTGGAGCTGGGGAAAGCAGTGGGGGGGCGGTGTCGCCTCAGCACCACGAGCTGACCTCGCTCTTCGAGTGCCCGGTGTGCTTCGATTATGTGCTGCCCCCGATCCTGCAGTGCCAAGCCGGGCACTTGGTTTGCAACCAATGCCGGCAGAAGCTGAGCTGCTGCCCCACATGCCGGGGATCCTTGACCCCCAGCATCAGGAACTTAGCGATGGAGAAAGTGGCCTCGGCGGTCCTCTTCCCTTGCAAGGTAAGGCGGGTGGGAGAAGCCGGTGGGGCAATGCCATCGGGAAGGTAGGAAGGTGGGCGGGGAGAAGAACGGGATGGAGCGACGGGGACCGACGCTGTTGGTCTGAGCACCTGCCCTTGAGGTTGCGGCAGGGAATCGCAACTGCTTCTCCAATAATTTTTAAAAAATTCCCCCGTTTCCTCTGGGGAAGACTTCAGGTGATCGCCTTGAAATTGTAGTTCTGATGAGAAAAGTCTTGGGTTTTCCGTTCTGGGGGGACGGGGACCTCTCGCTCTCTAACACGCTCGTGAAAGTGAGGTGTACCGTGTGTGTATGCACACGCACACACACACACACGCCCTGGGATTCATTCTGACAACCATTCTAGTCGCTCTTTCGGTTAAGAATTGCGTTCTCTTTACTCTTCCTATTGGACCGGGCATTAGCATTTCCCGAAACGATCTGTTCAAGATTTCTGCTCACAAACCATCTGCCGAAGTGAGAAATGAACAGAGTGGTTGCGACTGCATTTTCTAGGGAAGAGACTGAAGTTGAGATAGGAAGGCACCGAATATAAACCTCACCTGGACCATGGATTGTAACCAAGTCAATGTTCCTGTCTCAGCTCTTGCTACTTGCTCTATAGGCTATTTAAAGGTAGTATCTTAGGTCAGCAAGTCCTCAAGTAGATCCTCTTCAGTTGTACTGGTGCTGCCTTTGGCCATGGTTAGCGAATGATTCCTGGAGTTGCAAACCTGTTTAGGTTGGAAGGATAATCAAGTTACAGAATGCTGCCCTAAAGGATTGTTGTAAAAAGATTGAAATAAATGTATGTAAATGCAGTAGTCTTGAGGACTTAAAAAAATAGGTAGGCTGGCTGTGTAATCACTAACCTTGTTTCCATAGATCTTTACAGCAAACTTGTCTCCCTAGCTGAGTTACTCTGGGGGAAAGGGGGCGGGGCAGAACCAGAAACTTATATGTTTACTACCATAGTCTTTTTTTTTAATATTTGATTGTTAAAAGGTGGTATTGGCTGTTTTTCTCATCATTCCCCCCCTCCAATGTTCTCCATAGTTCTTACAAATCGATAGTAAATCACTCTGGAATATAAATAGGAAGTGTGAGATTTCTTATTAAATGGAAATAAAGCTTCTCAGCCTAAACGAGAGACCCTGTGGATCGGTACCAAGAAGGAAAATGGGAAAAAAATATGAACATTGCTAGTCCATTAAAGAGGAAGCTCTGGGAATTGGAAATCTGGCTAATTTGGATAAGGTATGAAATCAGTCTAGGATGAGTTGCATTGCCATGGAAAGATCAGACTGAATGCTTGTAGGCTCACTACAAAGAATTGCTGTGGCTGGAAAATATTTTTTTGCAAGCTTCAGCTTGAACAGCAGTTGTGGCTCTGTGTGAAACAATTGAGCATGGCTTGGATAATATCTTCATTAATTACAAACTAGACAATAGCAAAGTATTTAAGAGGTGGTGCCTGTGTAACTTCAAAGTGCAACTTTTTTGATGCTGGCAACTTACAAAAAATTGGGAAACAATTAAGTTTTCGTACCAACTGATTCTAGTTCAGAAGTGCTAATGTAAATAAAGCAATCCCAAATGACTACAGGCAGGAATTTTTGTAAGGTATAATAATTTTTTAATAATCTTGCCTATGCTTGCAGAATTGTGTAGAGGATACTTTATGACTGCTAATCACTAAGATGTGTTAGATTAATATGGACAAGAAACAGTGTTGCAGCCATTACTGAAAAGGCTCTGTGGTCTGTTCTTTTCAGTTGAAATGTTAAGGGTGCTGCAGAAATATTTATGTTTAAAACTTCCTCCAGTGAAGTTCATGGATGGCTAGTAAATTTAAATTTGTTTTTCAAAACTTTCTTTATGTTGGTGACTGTGCCTATTGTCCAAGATTACTCTTTTTTATACATTGTTTGATGAAGTTGTAGCACTGAAAAGTCTCTAAAGCAGGGGTCGCCAACCTTTCGGACCTCAGGGATCACTAAATTCATAATTTTAAATCCCGTGGACCACTAATATGATCTGCCTAATGACCAACTGGATGGGCGTAGCTAGGTGGTCATGTGACTGGGTGGGTATGGCCAACTTGGTGTCACTTAGAACTGGGCCAGTTCCATGCATGATGTAGTCCCACTGGAACAAGGCCCTCTGGCTCTTCGCCACCAGCAGCCCTTCCTCCCAGCCTTCGCCGAAAGCCCTGCACCAGGAGGCTGAAACAGACCTCAAGTCAAAATTTCTGCCCCCCTCCGACCTGCACCAAAACACCTCGAAGGGGGAGACTCTCTGCTGCAATACAAACATTCATTGCATGTCTCCAGCCCAGGGTCCATAGTTTGAGGATCCCTAATTTAGTGCAATATAAAAAATGCAAATAATTTTTCTGTAGACCACCAACTTTTTCTCGTGGACCACCAATGGTCTACAGACCATCAGTTGGTGACCACTTCTCTAAAGCATTTTAAATAATAACATGAAATAAATGTCCCAGTTAGTGGAGATTGGGGAGGAAATATTCTTAAATATCTGGAGAGCATCACTCTTTGACAGCTACAAAGTCATATGACTGGTAAAACAGGAATAAATGGAGCTGTTCTAAAGTGCAGGTTCTCACCACTTTGTATTAAGTTAAATAAAAGCTTCAATAGCAGCAGTTATAGAAGCTTCTATAACAACAGTTTAGTATGCATAATAGTTAATGGACGCCCTGCAGTAATTTAACTAGACACTTTTACAGACTCTCTTGGGATGATGCTAACCTCTATGCTGTAGTATTTAGTAGCATAATGTAGTATATCATTACAGGATGCTTCTTTTAGGCAATTGCTATCCACCTGGTGACCTATACATGTGTGAGTATATCCATTGGCCATGTTAGCTCCAAAAAATGGGCATAGTGATTTATATCTGAAGATGTCTTGATTGAGGAAGGTTGCTTTCAGCTGTTTGTGGCCTGAAGGAGTCTTCTCTTGATCTCTCTTCCTTTTAGTTGACTATTTAATATTCCCTACATCTTATGAATCCTTTTTCCAAATCTTTATCAGATATTATCAGTTTAGGTTTTTAAAATATGCATCTTTTTATTTACTGATTGCTACCCTGTTTCATAAGACATCCCCAGATAATAAGCCCAATCGGGCTTTTGAGCGCATGTGCTAAAATAAGCCCTCTCCCAAAAATAAGCCCTCCTCAAAAATATTGCAACACAGCAGCAGCCATAAGGTGACCATGCTTGCCGCCTCCTACACCTCAAAAATGAGACCTCCCTAAAAATAAGGCCAAGTGTTTATTTCGGGGATCAAAAGAAAATAAGACCCTTGTCTTATTTTGGGGGAAACAAGGTATATGTCTGCACGCACATGTGTAGACATATAGCACATGTACTAACTGCTCCTTATATTTTTTCTGGTGGGGGAACCCATTTTACTTCTCAAATGATAGCCACCCAACCATCAAAGTTCATTATTAAATAAAGAGATTATAGCTAGTCGATATGGTGAGCATGGATTCCACAATATAACACTGATTCCCTTAGGATCCCTTCTGTGCTATTTATTGCTTCATCTTTAAAATGTCTCCTTACCTTTTTCTGCTTTCATGATACTTTTACTGGGGGAAGCAGCTACTGTACTGCATCTAAGTGATCTAATATTTAAAAAGAAAAAGATATGTCAGCTGGCAAGGGAGAGAGCTTTTTTTTGACCCTTTTTAACACTACTAATCTCAAGAAGCCACTCTTAACTTGATATCCTGGTATCAGTTTCAAGTGTCTTTTGCTCCCAAGAGTTAGGTTTAAGCTGATCAATATGCACTCTAAACCTTCTAAAGTGTCATTGAGACACTTTAGGTCAGCTGATAAAAGCAAGATTGGAAATGCTACTTAAGTTATCCAGAGGAAAGGCTCCAAGGAAGAAAAGAAAGCTGAGGTTGAAGAAGTAGTGTTGTCCTATTGATCCCCAGGTATGAATTAAAGGAGGAGAAGACATCAGATACAATAATTGTTTTTCTTTCATTTAGGAAGGGGGGAGCGTTTCGGGTTCCATATTTGGGTTCTCTAGTTCAAGGATGAAACATATTGTTTCCTGAAGATGTTAGGCAAGAAGACTGAGTGAGACCTTAAACTGGACACTTTCTGTCAATCATACCTGGGATGTTGGATTAGATGAACCCATGGTATGATACTTATGTGTAGTTCTGCTCAGCATAACAGGCTATTTTATATTGAATCCGACCATTGGCTTAATTAGGTGGCTTGTCTTAGAGAGTGAAGAGTACAGTTTCCATCAGATTAATTTAACATGAATTGTGGTTAGGAAAGATGGCAGCTGTGGTCCAAATCAAATGGAGAACATTGACAGAGGAAAGTTGTCTTACATTGATTAACCGTATTTCTCAATGGTTTCAGTTGCAGATTTTTCTCAGCTCTATTTAATTTGTGTATTTCCAAAATTGAACTGGGAATATTTTTCATATAAGTATATGTGCTACTTCTGAACTATTGAACTTTTTCCCATTAAGCTACCCAACCCATCAAGGATGTAGTAAGACCTGTCAGGCATTAATCAGCTCTTTTGTCACCAAGAGGAAATACTTGAGCAAGAAATTTGACAATGTATACCACATCATTCTGATCATCAGATTACCCCTATGAAGACTTAATGGTATGACATTCAGCTGGCTTGAACATTGTACTAAAAAAGCCCATTAATCAAATTAAGAGTGATATCAAGTGGGCCGTCCCAAAATTCAGGCCTTGGTTTCTACTCTTCAGTATTTTATTAGTAATGGATGAAGAGGTGGAGCAACGCTTATCAAATTAACTGATTATACAAAACTGAGTGGCCTAGCTAATACCTTAGAAGCCAGAAATGAAATATCAGAAAATAATAGAGTAACATTTAACATGAAAAGTTCTTCAGTAGGAAACAAAAATCTGAAGCACAACTACATGATGGGGAGTAGTAGCTTAATAATAGCATTTGTGAAAAGCTGATTAGTAATTGATTTCAAATTAAATATCAGCCAGATGATGTCACGTAGACTATCAAGATCTGTTCTCTTTTTATTAAGAGTTCAGGACATGGAATAATGGATGTAAGTTACAGGAAGCCAGATTTTGATTGAATATGAACAAAACTTTCTCTAACAATAAGAGCAGTGAGATGGAATAAGAATAGTGAGACTAGAAAAGTGGATTTATTGGTCCCAATGTTGCACTGCTCTACTGCTTCATTGGATGTGTTTAAGTGAAAGCTAGACAACCATTGGTCAGGGTGCTTTACTTTGGATTCCTGCTCTGACTCCTGGTTGGACCTGATGATGTGAAGTTCTCTTCCCATTTTATGATTCCATGGCAAAATGAAATGGCAAATAAGCTTCATAGAACTTATGCGAGCCAGTATGGATATCTTATGCACACTGTTTGGATTGGCATATTGCAAATGAAACATGATGAAGGTAACTATAAGGGGAAAGTGAACCTAATTTATTTTACCTTTAGGCAAAATTATAATAATTTAAATCTTCATTGCTATTTATACTTTAGAGACCTTTTATTCTGCAGAAGCTTCTGTGTTTATAATTTAAAAATCAAGCACACATTCAAAAAGTGTTTAATAAATACTGGTTTCAGGCTCAATATATGCTAATAAACTGTTGCTCAAATGAACTGTTGCTCAATTGGAAAACCTGGGAAACAAAAGAAACAAATTATGCACAATGACCTGGGAATAAATCTTTTGAACACTGAGTAAATATGGATATAAGCCAGACTAAAGTTCAGTTATCATTTGGGAAATTGGCAAAATCAGTTCACTTTATTCATAGTATTTTTAGCCTGCTCATATTGAAAATATTAAAATCAAGACAGGCATACACATTAGTATCCATGTGAATTTATTTTACACTATTTACTTAAAAGATTTCCAAAAGGACTTTTACCAGTTTACAGAAATGAAATAAAGTGGGTACATTTGGGGTAAATAATTGTCACCTGAAGACAACAAAACTGGTGTCAGTCATAGTTTTTTTAGGTGAGAATATTCTACATCTGAAGTTCTGAAAAAAAACTTTTGTAGCAAACTTGGGTAATAAGACTGAGAAATTATTATTATTGTATCTGGTCACACAGTCAGCAAGATGTTTAGACTTGATTTGGCATTTTTATCCACCAGTCAAATCCTTCCCAAGGACTTATGATTGACAGATGTTGTTTGATGGTGTTAAAGGTACTGTATCTCCATAGGATTTAAGCTGTTCCAAAGAAATGATAGTGATTTTGTCAATATGGATAGTGGTCAAGTAATGTTCCGGTTGTTTTGGGATTGCACCCAAGGTGCCTATTACTATTGGATTTTTTTTTTGTCTCGGTCATTCTATTTCTATTTGCAGATTTTTGTATTTTGTTATCTTCTCCAGTTCTTTTTCTTCTATTCTTCAGGTGCCAAATCCACTATCTAGACTTTTTGGGCTTTCTTATTGAAAATTATTAAGCCAGGAATGTTATGTGGCAGGTGCTTATTTGTTTGAATTCTAATGTCCCAGAGCACATGTTCTATTACTTTGTCCATTTTGTGGTCCCACCAGTTCTTGATTTCAGGCAAATGATCTTTCTTGCAGATATTTCATGGCACTGTTGTTGCTACTGTATCATGCCATTGCTTGTAACCAGTCTGTATAATCTTCTTGCAGCTAACTAGGTCCAATATCCTTTTTTATTCTTCAACTGTGTAGTGCATTTGCAACATTTTGCACCCAACTGTTTTCCTTGTTAAACAGGGTCTGTCAACATCACTGTATGGATGAAATGCATGATTCATTGTCGGGGCGTAGTGTAGCGTAGCATAGCATAGCACAGTACCTTGGAGGTCTTCTTGTCTAGCCTCCTGATCAAGCAGGAGAACCTATACCATTTCAGATAAGTGACTGTCTAGTCTCTTCTTAAAAACCTCTAGTGATGGAATGCCCATGATTTCTGAAGGCAAGCTGTTCCATTGGTCAGTTGCCTCTGTTTATACAACCCAGAATTGTATTAGCTTTTTTGGATGCTGCTGCCCACTGCTGGCTCATATTCAAGTGATCATCTACTAGGACTCCAAGGTCCCTCTCACAGCATACTGTTTTTGAGCCAGGTCTCACCTAATCTGTACTTATACCTTTGATTTTTTTCTTGCCTAAATGTAAAACTTGCTTTTTATAATGTAAATGTAAAACATTGCTTTTTATATATATTTTTTCTAATATTTCTATCCAGAACTTTTAATTATGCTTGAGTGCATTTCATTATTCCAACTGCATATCTAATGACTGGAATAGGTGTAATGTCTTGGTGATATTTCCTCCACCAGGTTTAGACTTCACTCTTCCTGATGTATTCTAACCTTCTTCTCAACTTCAGTGTACTGGATGATGTCAGATTAAATGATGTTCAGTTATTTGTAATGAGTAATGTAACTATTAATATTATTTCCATGGGGCATCTTGATTCCTTAAGCTTTTACTATTTTTCCTCTATTGATGGTACATTTGTTCAGGACAAGCTCTATTGCAATATCTTGGTTGTATATATAGACAGTGTGGAACCACTATTCTGTTTCAGGTGGTGCTTTTCCACTGAACTTCAGATCATCCATATAAAGGAGGTGAGATACTTGCCAGATGTTTTTAAGTTTGACAGACATTGTCTGATTTGTTTAGTATTGTTGTCAGAGGAATTAGTGCAATAACAATAGTAGTGATGATAGTGAATTTCCTTTTAAAAATCCTCTCTTGATATTAACCCCTCCCAGTCTATCACCAATGACCAACAACTATGTTTTCCATTGTGTCATTGATCTTTGCACAAAGCTTCTGATGTTTCTCCTGAGTTGAATAGGTTAGTCTTTGGCAATTTTGTGACTTAGAACAGGTGGTTTCCCAAGTTGGAAGGGAAGAAATACATCATCTTTCACATTTAGGGCTTTTTCCCCCTTATTTGCATTTCCTATTCTTACATCTCTGCTTAAAATCTATATTGCTTGTGGTCTGTTATTTTTAAAACTCCTGCCTTGCTTCTTGAGTCATCTCTCTTCCTGACTATATTTGCTTCAGAATTTGACTGGTATGAGCCAGAAGGCTATAGCACTTCCTTCTGACCTGTCTGTATCTGTGAAAATATTTTTTTTTCTTTTTCATATCTGCCTCAATTAAGGGCAGCACTGTCAAACTTTTCCAATGAAGTCAGGAAGAAAATCTTAGCTGTTTCTCTTTTCTCCTGCAAGTTTGAACACTCCATGGATGAACACAATTGATTGGACACAACCACGATGATTAGGGGACTGGAGACTAAAACATATGAAAAACAGTTACAGAAACAGGGCATGGCTAGTCTAGTGAAGAGAAGGACTGGGGGAGACATGATAGCAGTGTTCCAATATTTGAAGGGCTGCCACAGAGAGGAGAAGAGAAAGCTATTTTCTAAAGCACCTGAAGGACAGACAAGGAATAATGGATGGAAACTGACCAAGGAGAGATTCAACCTAGAAGTAAAGAACTTTCTGACAGTGAGAGCAATCAACCAATTGAACAGCTTGCATTTGGAAGTTATGGGAGCTTCATCACTTGAGACTTTCAAGAAGAGATTGACATTTGTCAGAAATGGGGTAGGGTGTCCTGCTTGAGCAGGGGGGTGGGGGTGGACTAGATAACCTACTGGTCATCTAGTACAGAGAGAGAGGGAGGGAGGGGGAGGGGGAGAGAGAGAGAGAGAGAGAGAGAGAGAGAGAGAGAGAGAGAGGGAGGGAGGTTAATCTGTATAGTAGCACAAATTGTATGGGAACACGATCATTAGCACTGAACCTTCAAACTAAATATGTACCGAAAACATACTTTAAGATGATTTCATTTTGTTAATACTCTAGGTAAGAAATCCTTAATGGAAGGCAGGAATCTGTTACCAGAAAGTGTCTATAAATTGACTTCTTGGGCTCTTAAAGGCAAATGAGTACATACTACTGGTTTTACTTTTCTCCAGTAATTTGCTCAGAAGTGTTTTACTGTATCAGACATTTCAGATAAGGCTCACTTATTTTGAACTGCAGCTCTGATCACTATATCCACTTATTTCATTCGTACACTTTGTGTATTCAGGTGTACTATTAAAACCTCTGAAAATCATTTCTGAAGTGGGCAGTATCAATTGCAGAGCAGGTGGTGCAAGGAAGGCAGAGTTCACTTTTACTGATTTGACTTAATAAGGAAACCAATCCCCTGTAGACATACAGCTAATACAACTTTTTGTGTCTTTCAGAGATATTTGTGAGTATTAAAGAAGATATTGTATTTGTTCTATTGACCAAGAAAAATCAGTACTATTTATTTGCCTTTGTCAGTTGCCCATTTAAGCCCACCTGTTTGAAAGAATGAGAGTTATTCTTCCCTTTTAACATAGGTGTGTTGCCAAAAACAAAAGTCACAGCAGTAGGCTCATGTTACTGTTATTTAGTATAATGTCATTGCTTCAAAGAGTTAATAGCCTCCAAGGAAAGCGGGGAAATCATAGCACATTATTAGAAGTACTAGTTTTTCCTGCTTGAGAAGAATATCATGGGAAAAATGCAGTTCATGCATAATATAATTAGAGCAGATAACTGATGTCAAAATTGTGTTGGTCAACCCATCTATCTTTTAAACTGATTTATAGTGATCGCAATACATTAAACTTTTATATTATCAGTCAACTTAGCTATCTTGAGATTTGTCCCAGCTAGTTGTTAGAATCAAATTGACTGTGGCTGGTCTCAAAAAGCTAAATAGACTTGGATTGATTTACTACATGGATTGAAAACTATTGGGAACTCCTAGGCTAGAAGTTAAAAAACATTCCAAATGTAGAACTAGTACACCACTTCGCTATAGTGGCTAAGAAAACTGCATGATTTTGTTCCTGAAATCAACAACTGACAAGCTTCTCTTGAAGGCAGTTTTGCTTTCTTATTCAATTTGTATAAGAGTTCTAGGAGGATACTAGATCATGAAAATCAATTTTGGGAGAAGTTGAGATGAATCCAGAAAACCTAAACTCAATCATCTCCTAAATTGAATTGATTTAATTAGTTATATTTATCTCAGATAAATGCTGATTTATTATGAATATGGCACTTTTATAGGCCTCATGTGGAAGCAAGGAAGCAAATTATGACCATAATTAGAACCAGACCGGCTGTCACTGAGATGGTTGTTCAGTGAATTGCACCCAATTTTATAACTTTTTAAATCAGGGGTAGTCAAGCTTTTTATACCTACCGCCCACTTTTGTATCTTTGTTAGTAGTAAAATTTTCTAACCGCCCACCGGTTCCACAGTAATGGTGATTTTATGAAAACCTAATGAAAATGTTTAAATAATGCTATGAATTTTTTTTTTTAAAGTCAATTAAATTTTTTAAAAAAGGAAAGTGCTTCAGTATCGCACAAAACCCCTACCGCCCACCATGAAAGCTGGAACGCCCAGTAGTGGGCGGTAGGGACCAGGTTGACCACCACTGTTTTAAACTGTCATCACTGTGAATCACACAATCATAAAGCAGACCCAGTTTCCCCCATTGAGTGCTTGTCAGAAGTTGGAAGTAAATTTGCAAATGGCAATCTCATGGCCCCAGGATGCTGTAGCTGTGATAAATACATGTTGGTTGCCAGGGTCCTGGATTTTGATCATGTGACCATGGGGATGTTGTGACAGTTATAAGTGCGAGGACTCATCATAAATTTTTTAAAAATCAGCACATTGTAATTTTGAACTATCACTAAATATGTTTGTAAGCCTAGGGCTAACTGTGCTTGCTTTAATTGCAGCCACATCAGTCTTCAAGTTCATATTTTGTTTATGATCAACTACTATTCCAAGCTTGTTTTCAGTACTGTTATCAAGCCAAGCATCTTCCAAGTGAGAAATGTTGCATTTGCCTGTGTTAAATTTTCTTTGGTTTTTCTTTCTTATCAGTGCCTTACCATTCTATACTGTAGAATGAGTATATCATTGGACACCATAGGTCTCTGTCAATAGCAGCCTATTCTAATGCTTTGCTATTTCCAAGTTCCTTTAAAATATGCCTGAAGGCCTTTTTAAATATTTTTGGCCTGCATGATTGAGTCTTCATTTGCCTGATTCAAGGAGAGGAGGGAAGGGAAGGGATACTATTAAATGGTTGGCTTATTTAGAGAAGAAATCCTAATGGCTTATAGTACTAGTAGGTAGGAATTAATTGTGTTGACCTTTTCTAGTCTGGGCTACCAGCTCTCCATGATATAAGAGTTTTCTGTTCATCTTTCTTCATATCCAACCATACCTAGATTTTACAGGCCACATCCAAAGTCTTTATCAAGTCCTGATGTAAACGGAAGTTCAGGAAATGTCAACATCAGAAATATGGATCTTAACTTCATTGAATGTTTTTTCAACCTACTAATCTTCCTTAGTTTTGGATTTATTAAAGCATCTTCTCTTAATTTAATTCAGCAGTTCTCCTTTCTGGTCTTAAAATCAGGGCATCTATCCAGATTAATTCATCTTTGTTCTTCATCTAAAAATAATGTTAATTAAAATGGACCAATAGATCCTTTTTGCTCTTGTTCTGTCCCTGAATAGCTTTTGTCTAACTGAATCAAAAGCTGTTTTGTAAAGATCAAATATGAAGAAGAGCAAGATAAAAGAGACCAGAAAAAGCTTGCTTTTCCACAAATGTTGTTGATAAATCAGATGGGGCAGAGCAGCTATTGATCCTGGTTATATTGTTGGTGCATTTAATGGATAATTTATGAACGGATTTGAGTTTCTTATTCACAAGGGTAGGATTTTGGCTGCTCTATGTATCTTTGTAATATTTGGACTAGATTGTAACAAGCAGTGTGGGCATGGCAAGAGCCAGTCACATTTTTTGGCTAATTTATTATTTTAAGAATAGATTCAGATTGGCTTTGTAAATATTACTGGGGAAGGGGTTGTACAGCTATAGAACACATAACCAGTTACAAAACCTTACCATAATACTTCTGAAGCAGTATTTACCCCATCCAGTAAGATATTATGTACTATTGCTATGTTTTACACCCGAGATAAACGCATTTATTCAGGTCAGCTAAACAATTAGAGATGCAGTTGTATAATATATATGACATTTGATTAGCATGTTAGCCTTTTTATGGCTTAGCACTTGTTGCAGAAATCTAGCCTGTTTGGTTAGTTTAAGTAAAGGTTAATTCAGTAGCTAGGTTAAACAGGTGATATAACCTAGTCATGCAGCTGGGCTGCTATGCACAAACAAGTTTTAAGGAGTCATTAGAGAAAAGAAGGGATCTATATCAACAGAGCTTAGAAATCTAAGAAAGGAAATCAAGAACTGTAAGCTGCCCAGAGTACCTTAGAGTAGAGATAATAAATAAAGAAAAGAAAAGAAGGAAAATCTGAACATGGCACAGAAGACAGACTGTGACATTATAAGTTCTATATGGTTGACCCACTACCAGCTCAGCTGTTGCTTCCTATTAGGGCTGCATGACTCTGGTTCCCAAAGAAGTTACAGTATTTCTCCAAGAGAGCTCGACCCTTTGTCCATTCAATTCTTCTCAGACACAACATTGAACAATAATGGAACCTGCTGCTTTGGGTAGCTTTCCACTTTTTTTAATATTAAAAGACCAGACTAACATAGTTTAATGGGCAGGCAAAGGTCTCGGTAGACACATACAGAGGCCTGAAGCAGTGGTGGGTTTTGGATCCTGTTCCAACCGGTATGGTTGGAATGGACCCAGCGGCATCCACATGGACATGCGCAGTGCGCACATGCATCTTAGCGTGCACATGCATCTTAGCGCCGCCACAAGCCTCTGTGACGTTCTAGCTGCTCACCGGAACATCGCGCAGGCGCTGTATGCGCTGTGCACATGCACAGAAGCGCCAAAGACTTAAAAGACCAGTAAGGAGCTTGGGAGGGCCCTCCAGAGCACCATACTGGAATGGTATCTGGTTCTCCGGGCAGGCTCCAGTACGTCTATACCGGGGCGCAGCGCCTGCAACCCACCACTGGCTTGAAGATACCAGAGGACTGTATCATACTACAATATTATTACTTTAGCATCACTGTTTGAAAAAGCAGAAGATAATACAGATAAAAGCATCATGTGGTGCTTGCTTGTGTTAATTGAAATCTCTTGTGGAGCTCCAGGGAGACCCTGTCTATCACGATGTTGTAGAACAGGGGTAACAAAATCTGGCCCACTGAGTGCTTAGATCTGGCCAGTAGGGCCACTCTGAAAACAGTGAAGGACCAACCTTTAGTGCCTCTGACAGCAAAAACGGAGGTTGGGAGGACTGCATGCAGCACTCCTGAGCTCAGTTTTCACGGGCAGAGGGCTTCAGGAGGCCATTGCAACAAAAAACAGAGCTTGGGAGCCGGTTTTTGCTGGCAGAGTGCTCGGGCCACCACAGGTGGCCCCGACGTGAGTGATGTCAAGCTGGCCATGTCCATCCTGACCCCCTTAGTCAAACACCACCCTGATGTGGCCCTCAATGAAATTGAGTTTGACACCCCTGTTGTAGAAGGATTATCTTCGAATCAATGAAAATGTTAGATAAGATGTTGGAAAGCCCCATTTCAAACTATTTGTCGAGCCATTAATGAATTGAGCTCATTTGTTGCCCTTGGTTCAGTTGCCATTTCTATAATACTCTCTCAAGGGAATATTATAAAATAAAAGGAAAGGAAGAAAAGAGATTAGATAACTCAAACTCCATGAGATAGAAATGCAATATAGTAAACATTACATCCTTCCTTTTACAAACTTTCTTTCAGTAGACTTTGGCCGCAGTGGATGAAATCTGTATTTTCACATGATTTTTCTGTATTTAATATACATTAAATAAATTATTCAAATTTTAAATAAAGCTGGCTGAGGAATTCTGGGAGTTGTCGTCCATAAGTTTTAAAGTTTCCAAGGTTGGAGACCCCTGCTACAGAGTTTTTACTCTTTTAAATTTGGTTTTTCCCCCCGAGTTTTTCCTCAGTTGTTTTCCCACAAGTCAAGGCTATCCATTTGTTTGATCTCAAGTAGGAGAAGAGCAACCCTGCCCATGATTTTGCAATCTTGCTTGCTTGTTCTGTCATTTTCTGATTCACTTGTGGTGCTTGCTACTTCAGCACTTTTAATACCTTTCCTGTCCATTCCTGGTAGACCTCTTTCCTCTTCAAGGAGAAGCTTGGAGGGGTTCAGACATCAAACAAAGTCTAATGAGACTTCTTTGCTTTTGGCATAGTGTGGAAAATCAGCCGTTGTGATCTGCCAGTCAAATATTTTGCATGCATACTAGGCATCTTAAGCTGTGGTTAATTTGATGAGTGAACCCCATACTTATATAGGATTTCAGCTTTAGTACAGGATTGATTTAGTGTTCTTGGGTTGTCATTTTCATTGCTCATTGACAAGGATCATTATAAACTTGGATGTGCATCCCGGCTCAGCTTGCCGCCTGTCTCAGGAAATAGTTGCCCATCTGACATTTTAAAGAGAAAAGAAGAAGAAAATGTAGTAAATGAATAAACGAATTGTTATAAAACTAGTGATTTTAACAAAAAACAAACAAGCCTGGAATTCATCTTAGGAATTCTACTCATTTTAGAAATTATAAGCCTAGAGATCTACAATTCAGCAAGCTGCCACAGGTATTATTGATTTTTGTTCCTCACCCAACTCTGATTTATGCACACCTGGCCTTCAGGTGAAAGTATTAAGTAAACTGCTCAGCTGTATGAACACCTGCATTGTGCAGATGGCACTGCTGCATTACTAGGCAAGCTTTTTTGCTGACGTGATGCACACATCCTTCGCTTTCCTTTGTCTTTTCCCTCCTCTCTAAGA
The DNA here is from genome assembly GCF_051295495.1 of Thamnophis sirtalis. Lineage (NCBI taxonomy): Eukaryota > Metazoa > Chordata > Lepidosauria > Squamata > Natricidae > Thamnophis > Thamnophis sirtalis. Next base: position 26,271,592 of record NW_028261391.1, read on the forward strand.
TGCCTGGTTCAGCAGATCGAACTGCAGATTGTTCTTATCTATTGTGGATTAACAGCCTCTTCATCTGCCTGCAGCTTTGTTCTTGCTACAAGCAGAAGCTAAGCTTTTAAAGTTTTCGTAGCACTTGGGATCAAGACAGCCCCACTTCCCTGGATATCTGAACTGGGATAGAGGCTTCTGAAAATATGGATGGGGAATTTAATCACAGAATTTTACAGAGAGGGTTCCTTTTTGGATTGTTTCTTCTGGGAGCAGCAACAGACTTCTGTCCTTTGTCCATATCTGAATAATAAAGATAACCTGTCCTAAAGTGAGAATCTGAGGCATATAATGCCCAAAACATTCAGTAAACCAAAAGACTCAGTAGCTCAAGAAGAAAACAAAAACATGAGTCATCCACAATTTACAGTGTAATGACTATAACAGACACTGTTTAGGACAGACAGGCAGAATACTAGCAGAGCACTTCCATGAACATCATCTAGCAATCTGAAGACACAATGCAAACTTTTTTATCTGACAACAAACACGTGGTCAGACTTAGATTGGTTCCAGCTGGGAAACTGTGAGCATCCTAGACCAAGCGAAATCTAAAAATGCTATTCAAACAAAGCAGTCATCAATAAACATATGGAGATAAACTACACTTACACCACATTCAAAAGACACAATAAAAAAGCTAAGAAGGAAAATAAAAATCCAGAAGACATCTACTCCAGCAGCCTACTCCTAGATAAGCAGAGATTAATATCAGACGAATAATCAAGCAGAGAACAATACCCTAATCAAGGGACTACCAAGGAAAAAATCACATCCCACCAAAACTGGCACAGCAAGCTACTGTATATAAACAGGGAGCAAACACTACCCTCACATGCGCTGATGATGTTATCTAGTTGGGTAATAAAGTATTTGGAAGCAAACGATCAAGCTCACACAGCACCACTGTTCAATTCTAAACTATGTATTAAATAAATAAATAAATAGATAAATAGATAAATAAATAAATAAATAAATATTCTCTTCCATGAGATTCTCTTCTAGCAAACAAAGTGTCCAGAATTTTTCCTAAAACATTAGGAAATCACCTGTGTCTAAATTCAGTGCTCAAGCTATAAAGCTTCGTTCAGACCCAATAACAGAAGTAGGTGATTTAATCAATGAGATCTTAGTGTATTCTCAAATTGTATATAGTTGTTTTCCTTTTCATGATTGGGCCTGGTAATAAAAAATACCTTCATTCTTTCTGGCAAGGCTACAGTATTATCAAAAAAATGCCACATGTACAAGATTTCTGGGTTCATACTTTTCTGACTTACTGTCCTTGAAATTCTTTTTTTCTCATTTGATATACAGAAAGCAGTTAAGATCAAGGCAGATCCCGAAATATTTGTTGCTCCCATATTTCCTTGATCATTGGCTTGTGCTTATGGACTAGAGCACTAGATTGCCTACTCGAGGTTAGATGGAAACCAAGAAGGTTGCTTACATCCTTAAATCTGAAACTGTGCCCCAATACACAATAAAAGATGGGTTGGAAACATGATGTTTGTGGCTTCTGAAAATCAAATGAAAATTAAGTTTAACATTAAAATACTGGGCATTTGAGTTCTTTTGTAATACTAGAAGATTAGATTTCTGATGAGATTTCATGTGATTGCTGTAACATTGATTCCTGGCTTTTGCAAAGGTTACTAACCCTGCTGTAAATCAAATACATTTCACATTTGTTCAGTTTTCGCAATTCTTCCACTATCAAAGAGAGCAAATGATACTCCAGTTTCTTTTTCCTCATAAATTAAAAATTTGCATCCAAATGCAAATTGTCTACTTGCCTGGACCAAACCTAATACAGTCTTAATCTTAATAGGTTAATTGCAGAATACAATCACCATGTTTCAAAAGTTCTATTTCTGATTGTATATCTAATCTGCACTGTTATAATTCGCTAATTCAGAAATAATAATATAAGCAAACAATTAACTCTGTGACTAACACAGCATGTGCCAACCTGTTCAGCTGCTGAGACTGTGGCTAACCATGATTGTGGGAGGTGAGGTGGGGGGAGGGGTTAGCAGTCTCAAATAAAATGTGAAATAATTGGAAGGGACAATGGCTGAATAGATTAAAACATTACGAATGTCAGCTTTCTGTATTCAAATTTCAAGGATTTAGGTATAACTTACATAAACCCTAATGATCCATTGATTTCTGGGTGGTACACAACTTTATATTTCTTGGTCTATTTAAATGGGTTTTTTCACCCATGGCTTTTACATTTGCCTGTGGACAATAGATCATAACTGTAATCTGAATGGAGCACTTCAGAAGAGTTTGGAACAGTATTTCTCAATCTCAGCAACTTTTTAAGATGTATGGACTTCAACTCTCGAATTCTGCTGAAGATGAACTGCTGAGGTTGAGAAACACTAGTTTACAGCATCTAGACTTAGAAGATGCTCAAGAGACATCATTTCCAGGATGCATGTCCCAGCACCCTCAGCAAAATTGGCTGGATGCTGGGTCACACCATTTTGCTGTGTCAGTGTGTCTTCACACCCTCCCAGCCCCTCCACAAAATATATAATAGTACTGTAGAATTGTAAGCAATCAGAGGGGAGGGATCACTTAGTCCAACCCTTTTTAATGCAGGAATGACACACTCAAGTATTTTAAAGTTGTCTTTTCAACTGCTGCTTGCATGTTGCCCTAGAAGAAAACCAACCGCCTTCCAGTCTATATTATTGAACAGTAATAAATATTTGATTTGTTTGAATGTATGCAAATAATCCTTTCTCTTTGACAAATGCTCAGAAGATACATTTTAGGCACTTTTCCCCATACATACCCATACTTTTCCCATGTATGTCAGAGGTGGTATTCAGCAGGTTCTGACTAGTTCTAAAGAACCAGTAACAGAAATTTTGAGTAGTTCGGAGAAGCGGTAAATACCACCTCTGACTGGCCCTGCCCCATCTACTCTCTGCCTCCCGAGTCCCAGCTGATCAGGAGAAAATGGGGATTTTGCAGTAGCCTTTCTCCGGAGTGGGGTGGGAATGAAGATTTTACAGTATCCTTCCCCTGCTACGCCCACCAAGCCACACCCACAGAACTGGCAGTAAAAAAATTTGAATCCCACCCTGTGTGTGTGTGTGTGTGTGTGTGTGTTAACAGGTAGTCATTCAATTACAAATTTAGAAAGGAGTTGTCCTCCGTCTGATACCCTCCACATGTTGGAGTCTGGAATTCTCATCCTATCCAACCACAGGAATCCTGGGAAGAAGTTGTCACTAGAAACATCAAAAGTGTTTTGAGTGAGGCTGTTCTGAAATTTCATAGACCTGCCTTTTGATTTGTTGCACTCTCTTTCATTTGTAATCCTCCTGATTTCCCAGCACCATTTTTCTCTCTAGGAAAAAAAAAAAACTTCAAAAAGGAAGAGATGAAATAGAAGCTCTCAGTTGGGGAAGGAGCGCATCAGACTGAGGAAGGTTGCAAAGCATCATAATTCAAACTTCTCTAGGAATATGTAGCTATTAATGGATCAAACTCATACTAGCCATTATTCCCGAATATCATAGATTTGAAAAAGATAAAGCTTCAGAATCAGTTATAACCTGAAAATCCTAACCAGGATTTGACTTGTGAAAGATCTGCATTAATGAGTCATTTCTACAACTTGTCAAGGCTGACAGGGCCAGGCAACTTTTTACTGACAAAGATTTCTCGTGATATTCTTAGAGAGGGGAGATGTGGACCATAAGGCAAGTATGGCTAATGTTTCAGGAAGAATGTCGAAGATTTTATTTGCTTTTTTAAATGCTTAATTTTGCAGCTGTCTCAAAATGGGTGGTAAAGTGAGTCAGACCACAGACCTGGTCTAGGAGAAATGTGAGAGCTGCAGGTAGGTCTTGGTGACCATTACTGCCCACCTGTCCTGCAGGATACATATACCTGCTACCGTATTTACTTCCTGCTCCCATATTTCAAAAGAATTGACTAAAACATTCAAATTTATTATTGAGACAAATATGGCCTAAAATGTCCTCTTTTTACAGGGAGGAGGTGTCTAGACATTCCCTTCTAGAACAACTTTCTAGTCAGATGAGTCATGTAATAATCACCCCCATGTTTTTTAGCTGTCAGAAAGAACCAATAAGAGGCAAATCAAGACAGATCATTCAGGTACAAGTTATTAAAAACAATGAATATAAAAGTGTCTGTCAATAATGACCATTAGGAGAGTTAGACAACTGCAGCACTCTGCCTTCAGCTATGCTCAGATATATTCCTAGTTTTCTCTCTTCTTGGGATTACAGAGGTACGTACACAAACTTCATAGCCTGAGCAATAAAACCTAAACATTCTTACTGGGATTAAGACACAGTCATCATATACTGTATATGTAGTATATGGGTCAGATTTATAATCCAAGTTATGTACGCTTTATGCTAAAAGTATTTGCATTCCAAGGAAACTGAAGTACTCTGGCAATACAATATTTATGCATATATATTTATTTTTAAAAAGTCTTTGCCTGCATAGTTTGAATCATCATCTTTCAATTCAAAGAAGCTGCAGTAGTGCTGAGGGAGAAACTAAAGTAAATGGACACCAGGCAAAGAAATGAGTACTAAGAGCAATTTTCAGCATCTTTCATGCCTCTTACAGAAATGCTAATTTCTTTCATTGTAACCATGAGGCCTGGAAACTTGTGACCCGTCAAAACCGCGGTAGACAAAAGTGCGCTCGACGAAAGCGCGTACCTGACGTCATCAGCAGTACGACGAAAAAAATTAAAAATAAATTAAATTGAAATTAAAATAAAATTAAAGCAAGCCGGTTCACATAAAGGTAAGGGTTAGGTTTAGGGTTAGGGTTAGGTTAAGGGTTAGGGTTAGGGTTAGGGTTACGTTAAGCGTTAGGGTTAGGGTTAGCGTTAGGGTTAGGTTTAGCGTTAGGTTAAGGGTTAGCGTTAGGTTTAGCGTTAGGTTAAGGGTTAGGTTTAGGGTTAGGTTTAGGGTTAAGTTAAGGGTTAGGGTTAGGGTTAGGGTTAGGGTTAGGTTTGGGGGGGTTAGTGTAAGGTTTTCGCTTTAATTTTAAATTTACCGCTCAGCGCGATGTTTTCGTCGTGCTGTGATGACGTCACGTACGCGCTTTCATCGAGCGCGCTTTTGTCTACCGCGGTTTTGTGGTGGAACCTGGAAACTTAATAATTTAAGTAGCTCATCCATGCACTGAGCAATTGCAGTAGTCCAGAATTCCTCAAGTACCAGTTAATAGAAGTGCCTCCCTTTCCCTCTCTCTCTCTCTCTCTCTCCCCCCTCTTTCCCTTTCCCTCTCTCTTTCTCTCTCTCTCCTCTCCCTCCCTTTCTCTCTTTGTCTCCCCTCCCTCCCTTTCCCCCCTCTCTCCCCTCCTTTGCTCTCTCCCTCTCTCTCTCTCCCCTCTCTCCCTTTCCCTTGCTTTCTCTCTCTCTCTCCCTCTCTCCCTTTCCCTCTCCCTTTCTCTCTCTCCCCTCTCTCCCCTCTCTCCCTTTCCCGCTCCTTTTCTCTCTCTCCCTCTCTCCCCTCTCTCCCTTTCTCTCCTCTCCCTCCCTTTCTCTCTCTTTGTCTCCCCTCCCTCCCTTTCCCCCCTCCCTCCCTCTCTCCCTTTCTTTCTCTCTGTCTCTCATTTGATCAATATTTATGTAAAATTCAAAATATTTTGGCTATTTTCTGCAACAGTGTTGCAGTAGATCAAAGAGCTGCCAGCCAAGAGTTATTCAGGGGTTACAGATCACTCCAGTAAATGTCCCATCTGTTCACCTTGTTCCCAGCCCAAAAAGATTGCTGCAAATGACCAGGGAATAAAAAGGCACCAGCCTTCCCTCTTGCAGAGAACATATTATTAGCACAGCACTAGGCAGCTCCCAATACTGTCAGGAAACAAAAATGCTTCATACCTTTTTGTTGACTTAGCTCTAGCTTTTCCGTTGGGCTTGGTAATATCTCACTTAGCAACCTCAGCAAATCTGATCAGACTTCATAGGTAGCCCAATTATGAATGCAGCATTCAAACAGCAAAATGCCATGGGAAATGCCTCAGTGCAATTATACAAGGTAAAGTGTTAATCCAGGATAGAATGATAACTGCTGGGTAAAAATAAGTTCCGCTTGAAAACCCTTGATGGTAAATGAATAAATGTACAAGCTGTGTCAGTCAAAAGAAGTGTTAGCAGAGAAAACTTCTGTTTGGAATTCCAGTGCATTCCATCCTCTCATGGTTTCCCATTGTCCCATAAGACAGTCACTACAGCCAATGGTCGGTCTCTATATATATGTATTGATCTATCTATATTTATTGATTTATTTATATCTTGCCTATATTGTTTTTATAAACAACCCAAAGCAATGAACATAACTAATACTCTTTCCTTGTTCTATTTCCCCCACAACAACCACCCTGGGAAGTGAGTGGAAATGAGAGAGAATGACTGACCCAAAGTCATGAAGCTGGTTCAATGTCTAAAGTGGAACTAAAACTCACAATCTCCTGGTTTTTAACCAGGCGCCTTAACCAGTAGACCAGACTGTCTTCTTAACTTACATTAGGTTGCCTTGATTTCCCCCTCCACAGCCTTTCTGTCCTTCTATAAATGTTGCAGTGGCCCCGTGCCTGCTAATGGCCCTTGCTCGGACATAAGCTGTTCCATTTTGATATGCAAGTAATAGGACTTGCAACTTGTACATTATCAGTGATGATCTACTGGAAACAGTTTAAACTGAATTTGTGGTTAGAGGTAATATTCCAGACCAATAAATAAACTTACGTTGTTTATCTGATTCACAAACTTAAAACGTCCTTTAAACATAAATAGAAAATGATTCATTGTATTATAAGAAACAATTCTAATAATTCAAGTATCGTAAGCAATGGATATGCAACCCCTTTCTGATTTTTGGAATCTTTAAATGTAGGTAGGTGTTAATTTAAATAACTTTTGGATGACTTATTCAGGGAGCTAAATCATGATCAGTCACTCTGTCTCAGTTTAACCGACCTCATAGGGTTGTTGTTATGGGAAAGATAGGAGAAAGAAGGAATATTAGATATGTATATAACACACACACATTCCATTTTCCTTGAGGACTTAAAAGGGATACATAGCTTCCCTTCTCCAAATTTCCTTGCATAACAACTGTGCTTGAGAGAAGCTGGGCTGAAAAATCTCAAGAGTGAAGCTGAATCCAGGTTTTCTCATATGTTCTCCTACTTTCACCACATGGCCTCCTTTTTTATGAATAGAGACTCTCTGAGAACTGCGTTCTGAAGTTAAACTAGATCAGTGTTTCTCAACCTTGACAAGATATGCAGACTTCTTGCTCATGCTAGCTGGGAAATTCCGGAAGCTGAAATCCACACGTCTTAAAGTTGCTTTGGTTGAGAAAACACTGGACTAGAGGCATGTCAAGTACAGTATATGAAAGACGGTCCAAGCAGCATACTTCCATTGTTTTTCTCATCTCCTTGCAAAAATAGTCCTTCCTGGCCTAAACGAACTCATAATCTGTAAAAAGCAGATTCTTATGCTTCTCCACGTCATGTTGTTCAGCCATCCTATCTGTTCCACTCCTACTGTTGTATGTTATTAGGTGATATGAAATATGAGTGTGGAGACCTGGCATCAAACAACAAAAATCTAAGCAGAGAGTGAGTCCTGCTCATTCTTCAAGGGTTCTGTAAATCAGAGAGCATGCTAAATCTGATGGAGGAGAGAACTGGGGAGGCAAGGGTTGAAATTTGTGTTGAAATGTCAATAACAGAGACTACAATTCTCTGGTTAATTTTAAAAAAAACTTTTATGCATGCCCTAAACGGTGGGGAAACAGGATTGCATTGGATTGAATAACAAAAACCAAGGCACTTATTTATGTATGCTTTGTTTTCTGAGTTTTATTCGGACTGCAAAGATTTAGAACTTTGCTGCAACCACCACCATTTACCCAGAGATACTGCGGAAAAAATGTACTTGCAATTCTCAGTAAAGTGACCTGTGTCAATAGCAGAGTACTTTGAAATTGAAGTATAGATTGGCAGGGGAAAAAAGAGAAAGGAAGGGGGAAGTAAAATGCGGTGACATCATCATTTAGGTAAATTCTTCCGGACAGCATGCAGTGGTAAGAAAACGAGATCTCTTGTTGAAATCTGAGCAACCTTAGCAAATTTATATTATGCCTATTTTGATTCTGGGATTTATTATTTTGTTGTTATTGCAAACAGTTAAAAAATATTGTTAAAGGGTGGGAGTGAGCGATAAAAAAGATTCAGCATTTCTTCTCAAACAAAACAATATAGCAAGCTTGTAAAAAGCCAGATTCTGAAATGAATAGGAGTTGAATTTAAGAGACCATATGTAACCCATACTGACACAGCAGGAACTGCATTTCTGTGGAATAGTGTTTAAAGATGAAGTGTGCTTGTCATTACACTTGTTGAATCTTATCTCAAAGAATAAAACCATCAGAAAACTCATGCAATTAAACTACTTACAAATACTCAGATGTATCCTAATATCTGAAGGGCCTAATAATGCAGCTTTCAAAAACCAATAGGAGGTTGAATTCCCCCCGCCCCGAAAGGATTAATCATCTTACTGAGACAAAACTCTTAACCGCAGAGCATTATAGTTGCATATATGTGGCATCTTAGAGATGTAATTAAACAAAAACATTTCCATGCAGAAAGTCCCTGGTTCTAAACCTACCATAAGAGCCGTGGTGGCGCAGTGGTTAGAATGCAGTACTGCAGGGCTATTTCTGCTGACTGCTGGCTGATTGCAATTTGGCAGTTCAAATCTCACCAAGCTCAAGGTTGACTCAGCTATCCTTTCAAGGTCGGTAAAATGAAGATCCAGATTGTTGGGGGCAATATGCTGATTTTGTAAACCACTTAGATGTAAAGCACTATGAAGAGGTATATAAGTCTAAGTGCTATTGCTTATTGCTATCTCATGACACAGAACTGGGAATATCTGCTTACCAAAGTCCTAGGGGAACTAATGATATGTCCTGCTGTAATCCAGGTTTCTATGTTACTGATCAGGAGAATTTGTTTCCTTTATCCAGTGTCCACCAAAATTAAGACATAGAGTTTTGATATATAAATGTTGGATAACCATTTGTCTGAAGTGGTGTAAGGTTTCCTGCCTAAGCAGGGGATTGGATTAGAAGACCTCCAAGGTCCCTTCCAACTCTGTTATTCTATTTCTATGTCAGGAGGCATAAGCTTTGAATGCAAATAGTTTTAATTCAGTCTGGTTAAACATTTGGGCACCAAATGATGAGAAAGATCTCCATCTATGGCTCTGGAGAGCTCTTACTAATCAAATTAGATGATGTTAGGCTGTACAATAGAAGGAAGTAGAATGATTTTGCAGAACATGTGAGAGCTTGAATCAAATAGAAAATAAACAATTTAACTTAATGATCTTTCATCTTTTCAGTATGCCACCACAGGCTGTTCCCTGACACTCCATCATACAGAAAAGCCAGATCATGAAGACATTTGTGAGTATCGCCCTTACTCCTGCCCATGTCCAGGAGCATCATGCAAATGGCAGGGCTCCCTGGAAGCTGTGATGTCTCATCTAATGCATGCTCACAAGAGTATTACGACTCTTCAAGGAGAAGACATTGTCTTCCTCGCCACAGACATTAACTTGCCGGGAGCTGTTGATTGGGTGATGATGCAGTCATGCTTCGGCCATCACTTCATGCTGGTTCTGGAGAAACAGGAGAAGTATGAGGGCCATCAACAGTTTTTTGCCATCGTCTTGCTCATTGGCACTCGCAAACAAGCAGAGAACTTTGCATACAGGCTAGAACTGAATGGCAACAGACGGAGGTTGACATGGGAAGCAACACCACGATCCATCCATGATGGGGTGGCAGCAGCTATCATGAACAGTGACTGTCTTGTGTTTGACACTGCCATAGCACATCTATTTGCAGATAACGGGAACCTTGGAATCAATGTGACTATTTCTACGTGTTGTCCGTGATTTTTTGTGTAACTTGTGAAACCATGTGGTTTCTCTGGGCATAGTGCTTTCATGTTTTGCAGAGTCATTTCTTTTTTTAAAAAAATGGTATTCAACTGTTGCCCTGTCTTTTCCTTCTCATGCAGATCATAAGTACATGAGGAAGAGCAGGAATTTGCCACCAGTGCCATCACAAACCCGTCATTCACTTTGGAGTGATGTATCTGTAGTGTAATCTATATAAATATATACACTCCCTCCATTATATGAAATCCTGCACAAATGTTAATCACTGGGTGGCAATGCACCCACATAGGGAGTGTATCTTCATATGTAATACAAGTCTTACCCTGACATTTTAATAAATTATATTCATTGGGAATTTTAAAATAAGATTTATCAGAATAGTTATTATAGCAAAATCAATGCCCTTTTAATCCAAAAGGAAAGAGATATATTTTTAAGAGTTTCACTGGCATTTTTAGAGGGAGAAACAATATAAAAAGCAAAGTTTTTTTAAAAAAACATAGGGAATAAAAGATGGGGACATCCATGAGATGTAGATCTTCAATGCCTAAAAAGTCCATGTACAAGTTTGGAAAAATGAGGTGCTTAAATACAGCACTTCTGGTTACAAGCAGGGAACACCTTATTTAAACAGTTCCATACAACAGAAACATGGTACAGCAAAAATGATGTCACTAAATTATAGCTTCCCTCCTATAAGGCTGTGCCACTTAAGGGATATTTTTTTTTACTGTGATAAAAATTTTGAAAATGTGACCATTTACCCACAACATGGAGTCTATTTCTATAATCTCAGTACTTTGGTGGTTCACTATACTTCATCTCCAGGAAGGAGCAGCACACTGCTTCAAGCAACTGATAAAAGTCCTTGACCATCTTTGTAACAAAATATTAAAAGGAAAGAGTAAATAAAAAGAATGTGACAGTGTTGGAATTGGTTTATTTTTAAGCTTTTAACACATAGGAATTTGTGGATATAACATTTTACAGTTTTGCACACAGGAGAAAAAGTTTACTTTATCAAGTGAGCTTTCTTGCTGTTTTTCTGGCTGGTGAATTGGTTGAGTTTTTATCTTTTTAAAAAATGAATGTTTTCTATTAGGAATGAAGACTTGGATATCTGCACAGTGGGCCCGTTTCATCCACTCATCTGCCTATTTCTATAAGAGTTGAAGACAGTCTTTGTCAGAGCTGCTTACCTAAGGATTGCAAAACACACACACATACGCACACACATACGCACACACACACACACACACACACATGGCATACTTCACATGCACATTAATATTCTAAAAAGTGATCTAGAATAACATAAGGGAAATAGATATGAGGGTGGTCTTCTTTTCTGCTATTTAATTTTTTTCTGTTGGCATAGCCATATTTACTCTAGTTTTCTAAATAAACCTTTTGCAAAAAAAATAACTTGTGTGGGCTCGTTTACTGAGTAGAAAAAGAACACCTGAGCATCAACTTTTCATTCATATCGTAGCTGCCAAGGACAAATATACCTCAATGGGACAGCACATCTTATGCACTGGCCTAGTAAGCTTTTCCTAGCACAGTGACAGTCAGCAAACAGACGTGGAATTTATTCTAGAACTGTATTCCCATGATGTCAGATGATCATGATATTAGTGAACCAAGTATGTCGCATCACATATGAAGTCATTCTGCATGACCATTACTTTCACCACAGATCCCCATACTTCTCATCTAGCTTTCTGACTGAAAATATAGGTGTTCATAATCCATACTAGGGATGATAATAGACTGGAGAAGGTTGAAGTTAACTCTTAGAATTCAGGAAGCCAAAGAGAGCATAGTTGTTTGGTTTTAGACATGTTTGGCTTTTCAGTCTAACAATATTCTGTATATTGACTTTTATCAAATAACAATGCAAAAATAAATGAAGAAAATTGAGTGTTATGCAATATGAAAGCACCTGGTTTAACTTTTGGTAGTGCTAGGACCTTTTTCTGCCCAGGGAGGGAGGCAGCTATTTGCAGCTACTCAAAATCATACAGAATAATTATTTGGCATTCTGAATGTTTTTATTTATTTTTTCCTGGTATGGAGAAAGCCTTTACTTTCTAGAATTGAAATACCTCACTTTTGACCTGTTGAAGATCAATTGGAAAATAGCTGTAGATATATTTTGATTAATATTGACTAGGTATAGATTTGGCTTTTTTTTTACTGTGCAATCAAAAATATTTTTTGTATGCAGAAAAATATCTGGCCTAAATACTACCGAAGCTCACTAATTAAACTTCTGAATAGTTTTTTTTTACAAATCATATTTTATCCATTTCTAACTTTTTTAAAAAAAAAATGCCTTTTCAAGGACTTGCTTACAATGTTGCCATCAAACAGGTGTGAATATTTAAAAGCACTTTCCTATTGTTACTAACCCATTTCCAGTGGTTCTCCAGTGGCCTACTTTCCTTTCATCTTTGTACTTGCTATGTCTGACTTACTAGTTCATAATTTTCATCCTTGCCCAATTTTCATCACCTATTATATGACTTTTATACAGCCAATAGAAAGGCAACAGATTTGTTCTGAAATGCCACAAAGAGCTTCTGCTAAAGCCCAATAATCCATTTTATCCTTATTGTTAAAACAGATTTGACAAGTTAATTATCCGTTACTCATTTGATAAAATCATCTTAATGAATGCATATGCCGCTTTTACAAAGGGTTGCCTAATCATCCAGGTTACAGATCAAATGTTATGGCTTAATCAACTTTGTTACTGTTGCATCAAAACAGTTCTGTGCTGTTTACCTGTTCAACCAATAAATCACTTTCAATATGACTTGCCAAATAATAATAGTTATGACCTATTTGTACTATCTGGTTTCTATTTCTGCTTTAGAGAAATATATCCCAAAGAATTTCAAACATCAATAATTAATTACTGATAAGTTACTGATACCAATATAAAATTTAGACTAAAAGAAGAAATTATCTTGAGGTGGTATCTAAAATATCATTTTTTCATTTGTATAATCCTGCAAACAATACCTTGAACATCATAAAATATCAACATCTACCTATCCCAGGTCCTTTTAAAGGATTCAATAGGTGTACAAATGCCAAATCCAGTCTGAACATCTAACTTACTATGTGACAAATCAACAATACACATTTTCTATAATATTTTGTAGGGATCAAATGTTACACTTTCTATAAATACATGTATATCAGTAGAAAATTACCAGAATTTTAAAATGCTCTTAGAAAACCATTTTAACAAAACTTCAAAATCCTTCAGCTCCTACTACCAAATATAAATTTTAGTGTAACAGGAAAATTTATTAAATATATTAGAATTATTATATTAATGGTATTTATTTAAATTTTGATCTGATCCCATCCAATTCTTTGTCTTGATCACACTCATTTTCTAGAGTATAGAAGACACTGCTTTGAGGTGAAAAAATAGTCTCAAATCAATTGCATTAAGAATTCATGGTTTCTTGGTCTATGTGCAATCCTATTCTTATGTGTTTTAGTGAACAATTCAACAATTATAACTATTTATAAAGTAATGCTTGTAAAAGTCTGTAGAGATTCTCAGTCATCCAGGTCATGGTTGTCTCAAAGGTGCTTTTTCAGGAGGCAACTGGCCTTTATTGTTTTTTTTTCCTTTTGAAGATGATTCACTTCTCATCCAAGAATTTCTTCAGCTCTGACAGGATAGTGGGGAATGGAATGGTGTGGAAATAAAAATGAATTTCCACTGGAAAAAAATTGCAGACTACGGGAACCAGGAGCACTACTCAGGTGACCCTGAAGACACAGATAAACCTCCAAGTGCTTCAAGGACCCTCTAAAAGGATGCAAATTATCAGCTGTCTGCAAGGAATATAAAACCTTCCATTCCCCACTATCCTATCAGAGCTGAAGAAGCTTCTTGGATGAGAAGTAAAATGTCTTCAAAAGAAAAAAACAAGAAAGTCCAGTTGCTTCCTGAAAAAGCACCTTTGGGACAATGCTTGTAAACTGTAGCTGAAAGCATTACTGCTTGAAAGATAGAGAACTAGGATGTTGGAAAATGCTGACTTGAGCATAAGATGTTAACAAATGCAACACCTTAATACTTCCATGACGTACAAGAAGCGGATTGCAAATATTCTGGCCCAGATAGTCTAGATCAGGCTTAACCACATAGCTTTATAACATAACACTTTGGGAGTAGAAAGTCTGAGATAACTTATGTGGATGTAAGCAGTTAGAAATAAATTTAGGTCACAGCTTAAGGAAATCATGGTTCAAGTCTTTCTGATCTTCATGGGAGTGTGATGTCTTCTATTTCTACCCATCTGCTGCAAGGATTTCCTTTGTAACTCTGAACCTTTTGCACTCTAGTTGACCACATTCAGATGTTATTGGTCTCATCTGAAACCATATCCTGAATGTGAGTCTGATCTTTAAAGCGTTTGGTAAATCTCTTGGAAAAGTATCTGTTGTGACAGACAGCAAAATGTCTTATTCATGTAGACAGATGAGTCAGTTCTCAGTTAAGAACTCTATTAAATTGTTCCCACTGTTTCATTTAGCACAAATTAAATGGTCTGATACCTACAGAGGGGAAAATCCCTTTTTGAGACATAGATTTTAATTATCCTGCATGGGATAGATTTAGTGACCATAGGTGTTAAAAGAAGTGAACTCACAGAACTCAGGAGATGACTTAAGATCCTTTAAATTGTGGCACTGAGTACCTAGAATAGCTACTATGCATTTTAAAAGTGACCTCATTTGGCTATTAAAGCCAGTCTGTTAGCACAGCAATGCCTACAGCTGTTCTTCCTTGTCACTTCCCGGGATGTTTTTTGCATTCCCCTGCCAGCAAGCCAAAGGGGCAAACATAATCTTTGACCACAACCATATAGAATTCCATTATGATGAGCAAAACCTACGGAAAGAGGAAAAGAATGCCGCAACTTCCTCAGCAATATTTCCAACCAAAATGTAAACCATCTCAGCAACAAGAGATTTTTCCCAGAGATTTTTCGTGCTACTCAGAGCACGAAATGGATTTTCCCCCCATCAGATAATAAAATGGATCAGAACAAAACAAAACAAAATTAAACTATGACCAAGGATGGTTATGAAAAAATTATCTCAAATATAGAAGACCTGTGACTATATAACAAATGTTTACTTTTGACTCTGTGATGACTAATATTCAGTAAAGCTGCATATAAAATATTGAAGTGTTAGTATCCTTTAGTGGAACATTAAAAATGAGATATGATATAAAATATAATCAACTTGTAACCAATAAACAAATTTACTGAATGTCACATACTACAGAGTCTACCTAGATTCCTAGAACTATTCTCAGTAGTGGAGTAACTATAATTAATCATGTTTTATTTATTTATATGTGATATCTATATCCTGTTTTCTTGCAGAAACTCATACTGGCATACAGTGCACTCCTTCCTTCAATTTTTCCCACAATCACTACCTTGTTGTCTAGGTTGTTGCTACTTTCATGGCTAAGGATCAGCTAGAACCCGCATCCTCCCAGGATCTAGACGCCTAAAAACTTCTTTTTGTAACAACCCTGTAATCCAGTGGTAGTCAACCTGGTCCCTACCGCCCACTTATGGGCATTCCAGCTTTCATGGTGGGCGGTAGGAGTTTTGTCGATACTGAAGCACTTTCCTTTTTTAAAATTTAATTGACTTTTTAAAAAAAAATCATAGTATTTAAAAACGTTTTCATTAGGTTTTCATAAAATCACCATTACTGTGGAACCGGTGGGCGGTTAAAAAATGTTACTACTAACAGAGATATAAAAGTGGGTGGTAGGTATAAAAAGGTTGACTGCCCCTGCTGTAATTCCTTAAATTGGAGCATAGTTGGGCAACTGGGTGGAGCTGAGCATTTACAAGCCAGATGCTTTTCCTGACGCCACACCAAGTTTTCAGCAGATATTTTTTTTCTTTGTGCCCTAGGCGAGAATAATTTGCCACAATCTAGGATTGAACTCTCAACCTTCTAAGTGGGAGGTGAGCATCTTCACCACTAAGTCACCACACTGCTTATCTGGGTGCCTAACAACAAATCATTAAAACCCTCCTATCCTACATTAAAACAATAATAATTGGATAGTTATCCAGAATAAACCATTGTGGGCCAAAGATCGATAGAAAAAGAGCAGTGTTCAGGGTCTTCTACAGCACTCAAGGAATAAGGGGTCACACATACATCCACATATTTCACTGCAAAGACCTGCTTCTTCTCATATCAGCGAAACTCTCAGTAGATCATCTCTGTATGTTTGGAGTAGATGGGCCAAATCATTATTTGGTAAATCGGCCCTTGATGTAATAGCATCCTGCCATGACCAGAATCAATTAGTTATAAAGCGTATACAGGGGAGGGCTGCTACGGGTTCACCCGGGTTTGGGAGAACCCATAGCTAATGTTATGGCCAGTTCGGAGAACATCCAAATCCCACCCTCGGCTGGTCCCTCCCACTCCGCCGCTCTCCTCCCAGGAGTGTCCATGTGGCCCATTTTGAATGTTAGATAACTGCAGGGGCCACCTAAGGCTTGGGGAGGGGGGAAATGGGCTTCCCAGAAGGCCTCCGGAGCCCAGGTGAGGGTTTTTGTCCTCCCAGAGGCTCGAAGAAAGCCTCTGGAACCTGGGGAAGGCAAAAACTCCCCCACCCCTGGTACAGGAGGCTGACTAGGCTATGCCCACCATGGCCATGCCCACCCAGCAACAGGGCAGAGAACCCATTGCTGAAATTTTTGAAGCCCACCCCTGAGCGTATACATACTTACTGAGAAGCACCAACTACTGAGCATTGTGGGATCAATTAATGAACACACAATTGTACGGTGATCAGAATTCAGGAAAATTTCTATACTGGTTTTGGATTTTAATTTTTTTTTTACACTGTATTTGTTCATATACAAATATTTAACCAGAGTTCTCTCTATAATGTACTGGTGTTATTAGATATGAAGTGAAAATATACATTTATAATATAGTGTTACGTATCATCAATGCTGAACTAAGAGATTAGAGTTGATCGATACATTTGTTAACACAAATAAACTGCTCTGGAACTATACATGAAGAAGCATCTGGAGGGGTGGATCTGGACAGATAGTGATCTGGGTACAAACAAATCAGTATGACAAGTTAGGAGACGGATTAGTTACATAAATATTACATAAACCATTTGAACCAATTCTCAGATGAAGGAGTCATCTGGCTTGTAAAGAAATCAATCAAGCATGGGAAAAGGTCAAGGTGAGAGACATTGAGAAACAACTGGAAGGTCTGAATAAGATGTGAAACAACCTCAGCTCACAAAGGATAAAAAAAACCTGCATTTCTAAGTGAAAGAGAAAATTTCCATGATTGCTGAGCTCACATCACCACTCTGTCTATACAGCCCCATTTTTTGCTTCCTGCCATTAAAATCTACCTCATGAACTACTTAAGCCTACATTTTAGTTGGCATATAATTGGATATATTTGCTTTCTATTTACTTTTCTTTATTCTTCTAAGCAAATTTAAGCGATTACCTCTGTGTTAAGTTCTCAACTCGCTATCTGGTAAAGCAGACCAGATTCCATTTGGTTTTCCTATCTTTGTTCAACATTTAAGCTTAAAAAGGAAGTGAGCCCACAGGGAGTTTTCAGCAGATGCTGAATTAAATACAATCAGGAAAGCTATTGTTCTCTAACAAAAATGTAAACTGAGAAGTTGGGCAAAATAAGCTCTGATAGACTGGATTTTGACAGACTCTTGGGGAAGGAAGAGATGTCTATATTAGTTTGAATAACCATGTCCATCAACTCTGGGCAGGTAGCTTGGTTAGCTTATTTTGCAATCATTCCATAATAAATAATTTTAGGAGTTATTGGTGTAGCACAGAGCATCTGCTTAAGAAAAACTGTACAGGATATAACAATAGAGCAAGAGAAGAGGATGTCAAAAAAGAATACACTGAGTATAGAAAGTAAAAAATGTGTCCTCTTTTCCCTTAGAATCCAAATCTGTTCCACCCCATGTTGAGTCATAACAACCAGTGGAACCACATGGTGCAAGAAACAATTTTAAAAATGGATACATGTACTTTTGTCATATCTAGTTAATGTAAGAATTTTATACAAAATAGTGCTTCCGTAATGAATAATTGTGACTAAAAATATTAAACTAGTAGGAATGCATAGAATGATTACAAATGGAGGGAAATAATGTTTGGAAAATCTGTTTTTAAAAAAGGCAGTGAGTGAAGCATTCCTAATCTACTTAAATGTCAATGTGATGTGTCATTATTTATACAGGTAGTCTTTGATTTACGACAATTGAGCCCCAAATTTCTGTTCTTAATTTACACATTTGTTGAGTTTTGCCCCATTTTACAACCTTTCTTGTCACATTTGTTAAATGAATCACTGCAGTTGTTAAATTAGTAACACAGTTGTTTAATGAATCCGGCTTCCGCATTGATGTTGCTTGTCAGAATGTCGCAAAAGATCATGACCCAGGGGTGGGTTGCTGCTGGTTTTATTGTTCGCAACCTACACACTGTGCACGCGTGCGCTCTTCAATGTAAATTGTTCTGTGCGCATGAGAACGATTTACAGTGAACTGCACATGCACAGTCACTAAAATCCAACATGGTGGTAACATCAGTGGTGGTGAGGGAACCGGTTCGGGGGCATGTCAGGCCTGGGTCACTGTCGGTTCTGCGACCCAGGCCTGAATTTGGCCGAACGAAGCCAAACCAGCAGCAACCCACCTCTGTCATCACCGCGGCACACTGCAATCGCCAGAACTGTGACTTAGTTCCCAAATGTCTGAATTTTGATCACGTGACCATGAAGATGTTGCAACAGTCGGAAATGTTGTAGAAAGTTATCACCCAGCCCTCTCCCAGAAAAATGAAATATCCTAGGAAATATTGAAAAGGCAGAATATTACATTTCCCTGGATGTGAAAAGGGAGAAACATGTTTTAAAGACAGAATAGCTCCCTGCAGCTTCCTGCCCATTCCCCTTTGTCAATGGGCCATTAAGATGTCCAAGCCAGTCCCTTTACATAATAAAGAGTTCTCCTCTTCAGCTCCAGGGTGATGGGATTAAGGCATGATTAGCCTTTACTCACTCACCACATGGCATCTGAGAACTCAACCAAATGTGGATTCAAAACACAGCCTAGAGAGTTGCCCCTGCATGGCCCCATGGGAGTCTGACAACCAATCAGAATACAAGCTCAAGATCAAAGGCCAGAGATAGGCATAAAACCAGGGACTTTCCTCATCTCAGCTCTTCTCTTCTTCCTCACCCAACATTGAAGCATGTGATCATCTTTTCTGTTAAGGGCTCAAGCCATGTGGTCCTGTTCACCATTAAACCATCTTTCCAAGCAGCCTCCATGTCTCCAGTGTCTTTTTCCCCACTTGGAGCCGAACCCAGAAGGACATTTCTTTCAACAATGTGAAATATGATCATCAGCCACTTTTTTCAGTGCCATTGTAACTTTGAATGATCACAAAATGAACTGTTTTAAGTCAAGTATTACATTTTTACTGATGCAACTAATATTATTTTATTTTCCATGCAGTACTTTATTTGCTGGCTGGATATGGGGGGTGGTGGTGGTGTATACCCAAGATACTGTGAAACCTGAACAATACAGTTGGGGACCTGGAAATCTGACCAAAGCAGCTGGAGAAAACTAGGGTGGAAAAGATGGATTCTTGAAAATTCATAGCAGGCCATGTGGCCTATACAGCTTCCCTCTTCAGAAGGAAATGGGCATTTAGGAAACACCCCTCAGCAGTTTTCTCCCTTTGTTAATGCCAGGAAACAAGCTGATTAGCCAATAAATCAGAAACCACTGTCCACGTGTCCCATGAAGTTGCAATGTTGCAACATCCATCATTTAATGCACTTGTTACTCAAATTCTGAAAGGTAAAGAATTGCTCAAATTCAGTTCGTGGTGCAGTATATGGACAGGTCCCTGCAATTTTCCAATCTGCTCTACAGCGTTACGATTTCCGGGTAGCCTTGAATTACTAATCACGCCAGATCTACTTGGCTCTTTTTCCGAGATGAGTTAAGGTCTGCTACATGCTGCCCCCTGCTGCAAACGTATTTAAAAAAAAAGAGGCAACATGACTGAACACGCAGAAGCCAAACCTCTTATCACTTGCTGCATGAGGCGTCATAATTTATTAGCGTTGCTAATAAACGTGCACGACCAAACATTCCAGACGGAGAAAAGAACCAGCCTGAAAAGTTTCTTATCGATGAACAGGCAAACGGGGTCAAGGAATCTAACCTCAAAGGGAGGTCGGGATACAAGGCACCCGCATCCGCACCCGAAGCACCAACAAATAAGCCACGCGGAATGAACAGCTAGTAACGGATGGAGTTTCCGCCCAGCCGTGACAAGGAGCGCTTGAGCTCCTTCCCTTGAAGTCCCGGGAGAGTCGAGTCCTGCTGCGCCGTCTCCCGAGAGACTAGAATGCAAAACATTTCACGTCACAATGCACAGAGAACATCGGTTCTCCAAGCAACCCGTGGCGTTTTAAAGGGGCCGTCTGAAGTGTAGTGAGAGAGAGTTGGCGCGCGGATGATGGAAGGATTTTCTCAGACCCCACGGAAAAATCGGGATGGAGGCAGCGATTCAGGTGCTGGTCTAGCCTCGAATGCTCTGTACCATCGGGGTCCTAGAGAAACACGCGAAGAAGTCACTGAAAAAGAGTATGGTAGGAGAGAAAAAGGGGCGTTTGAGGTGTGCCGCCCCTCAGGGACTTGGGCGTAGACCGCAAGAAGCGAGGAACACGCGTGAGTTTAGTGTCACGTGCGCAGAGAAAGACCAACGGTCTCCAAAAGCAGAAGTGTTGTTATACTCGGCTAATAAACGCCCATCAGTTGATGAGGGTTTTCTTAATGGGGGTTTAGCGCACACGGAATAGCCGTTTTTCGTGTGAACGTTGCTTAAAAGTCCAAGCTTAGGTCGAACTTTACGAATCTTCTTGTAAATGATGAATGGAAGTTACTCCTTTATATATAGCTTGCTTGTCCCTGTTTTTTATGGGAATTGAAAAAGTGGTGTTCTTGGGGGCCTTCTAATTTTAGTGCCACAGCAACAACTCTAGGGAGTAAGAATTTCAGAGCCCTGAAAATTGGAAGGGTGAGTAGATGTGGAACACCAATGTGTGTGGTTGGTATCAACTATGAAAGAGGTTTGTGAAAGAGCTGGAGAGAGCAGCCAGAACATTTCTCCATTTCAACATTATAAATACTCTGGGAACACTTAATTTTTGGTTCCATCCTTCATGTTGTCCGCAGCTGTTGAGCAGAAGAAACGTAAATAGTCCTTAAGTGTTTCTCTCCCTCTCCCTCCTTATAATCTCAAAGTTGTCCAAGAGAAGCATAGAGGTGTATAAAATCGGTAAGATTTCTTGTACCACATCTAGAAAAGAATCCGGAAATTGCATTGATTTGAAACCGGTAAATAACAGAGACAGGATTTAAGTAACGGGGGGGTAGGATAGGGATCAGCAAGGGGCTCAGACAGTTTCATCCTGGTTTAGTTTTTTTATGCAAACATTTGGGCAGAAAGCACTTTGGCTCACTAGTGAAATCAAGGCCTAAGGAGATTGGATCAATTCACCCAATAAGCACTGTGGTTGAGTGGAGACTTGAATTTATGGCTCCCTGGTCCAAGCCCAGAACCACCGATTTGGTAATTTCTTTCCCTTTTTACATCTTCCCAAGGCAAAATTCCAAGAATAGACTTTTCTCTTACGGTGTTATCATGGGAATGGTTGAGGAATTTTTGCTGTCAGAACTGTAGACACACTCATACATTTCATTCTTGTATTATCTGGCTCAAAGGAGATTAGGATGGGAGATGAGATAATTTCTGTCAGTGAGATATATACCTCATACATGAGTCTATCTCTTGTATTTATATCATATATTTGTCTAATCCTGTGGGTTTAAACTAATTTGAATTTTACTTAATGTGATTCAAAATCTAGTTTTTATGTTCAATAGGCAGTATCCATAGATACATAATGTGGTTAATGGATCTCAGTGGTATCTTACTGTAAAAGTATAGTTTCTGTAGTTAAACACAATCACAATCACTAAACATTTCAGATTTTTTTTTGCCAACATAGTTTATTCATGATGTATCAGCTATGTGGCATGTGTGAAATAAAAAGAAGTTGACAGTATCTAATCCAGTGGTAGTAAACCTGGTCCCTACCGCCCACTAGTGGGCGTTCCTGCTTTCATGGTGGGCGGTAGGGGTTTTGTCTGATACTAAAGCACTTTCCTTTTTTTTTAAATTTAGTTGACTTTTTAAAAAAAATTCATAGCATTATTCAAAAACATTTTCATTAGGTTTTCATAAAATCACCATTACTGTGGAACCGGTGGGCGGTTAGAAAATTTTACTACTAACAGAGATACAAAAGTGGGCGGTAGGTATAGAAAGGTTGACTACCCCTGATCTAATCTGTCATCCACCACTGTTGAGAGAAGGGAGTATGTCTGTCAAAATCTTCAAGATGTTGGATATAATGTTACAATCCAAGGCCTGTCCCACCATTTTGCAGATTTTGGCCATCCCTTTCTTCCCTATCCCAAATGCCTCACTGTTATCCTTCTTTACAAATAATCTGATGTTGTCTAAGTTATGTTTGGTTTTTAAAGTAAGGAACATAGGATGAGCAGATGCTTTTTTTTAAATAAAAAAAAGCAATCCATATTTGTGCATATGCCACACAGTCCCACCCCAATTTTTTTTAAATTGTAAAAATGGTAGATGGGTGATAATGCTTCATCCTTGGAAAATTCCCTCCAAATTCTTTATTTAAATAGCAGAATATTGGGAGACTTGTATAAATTAAAGGTATGAAATACTTACTGCTTTTTTACGTTAACATCTACAGGGTTTAAATATTATTTTTCTCCTTGTCTTTATTATTTTTATAAATTACAAGGCAGTGAACATACTGGACATAGTATTTCTTTTTATTTGCCCTATAACAACAACCCTGTGAGGTGAGGTGATCTAAGAAAGAGTGACTAATGGAATAATTCTCTTAATAGCTTTAAAGTTTTTGAAAGAAAATGGTTTAACTCAAATCCATGAGATGTATCATGATTTTTAAGTCCCATTTTAGGTCTCAGTCAAAGCAGTGACTGATCCCACAGAGATCTCCTTGGAAATAGATGAGGTTGAACTAAGACTGGAATCAAATCCTGAAACATGAAATTTGCTGGATAAGTTTGGGCCAATCTTTCAGTCTAAACTATTGCTTAGCGTTATAAAAACATTGGGTGGAGAAAGAACCATGTATTTACCTTTTGACCTTTTAAAGAGAGGTCAAATTTTATTTTATCAAATAAATATTCTTAACTTCTCACCTATGATTTTCTCTGGATGGAATGGGGATTGTATTTAGCATTATTTTTCAGTTCATAATTCAAAACCCAGTAAATTCATCCATATATTTATAATAAGTGTCTGTATTTACCAGATAGCAAAGATACCGGAGAAGGAACTTCATCTTCTGAAGCTGATAATTCTGATAAGTAAGTGAATGGTAAAAATTGTTTTCTTTTTATCTATAGTTCATCAGAGTATTGCAAAGAAAATGAATATACTCTCAAAGCCATCCAATAAAATTCATTGATAATAAATTTAGGCTAAAAGTCCTAAAGTAATTTCCCTATGCTCCACACCATTAACTTATGGTATTAGTTGCCAAAGATGTGGCAATTGGAAGACTTAAAGCAAAAGGATGAATTAGGTAGGGTTATGGAAACTAATAGAAAACTCTCACAGCTATAAGTTGCCAGCTAAATGTAAACACAACTGTCCCACTTGAATGGCTTGTCCCACAGAATTATCTGGCAAAAAATTCAGATCAGTCCCTTGATCTTTCAATAATCTACTAGAATTTATTGATCCTTAGTACCAACCATTCACATTTAGACTCTCAGTCTATGCACAAGAGAATAATTGCTACAATTTCAATAGGAAGTGGTCAGCTTTAGTAAGAGAAGTTATATAAAATCCTACACTTTTGAATTAGCATTCTCCTGAAAAAGCTGGTAAATGTCTTAGTAAAGTTATCTTCATTGATCCCCAGTGCTGCCATTGTAGCAATACGTTCCCTATAAACTGACATCGATTTATTCTCAATACAGTGCACTGGAAGATAATGTCACAATTCCAGAGCAGACTACAATTGAGCCCATAATTTCTGTTGTTAGGTAAGGCAAATGTTAAGTAGCAGTTAGACTTATATACCGCTTCACAGGGCTTTCAGCCCTCTCTAAGCGGTTTACAGAGTCAGCATATCGCCCCCACAGTCTGGGTCCTCATTTCACCCACCTCGGAAGGATGGAAGGCTGAGTCAACCTTGAGCCGGTGAGATTAGAACCGCTGAACTGCAGATAACAGTCAGCTGAAGTGGCCTGCAGTACTGCACTCTACCCACTGCGCCACCTCAGCTCTTGTCGAGTGAATTTTGCCCCATTTTATGATGTTTCTTGCCACAGTTGTTAAGTGAATCATTACAGTCGTTAAGTTAGTAACACAGGTGTTAAGTGAATCTGGCTGCCCCATTGACTTTGCTCATCTGAATGTCACAAAAGATGATCATATGGCCTGGGGACACTGAAATCATAATAAATATAAACCAGTTGCCAAGCACCTGAATTTTGATCATCTGACTATGGGGATGCTGCACAGGTCATTAAGTGTGAAACATGACCGTAAGTCATTTTTTTCAGGGCGGCTATAACTTCATACAATTACTTAATGAATATTAGCATGCAGAAATGATAATTTTTTTCTTGTGTAGCATATTTCCATTTTTATTATTTATCTATCCAAACAGTGGCTCTTGATCTCTAGCCAGGTGGAACATTTTAAATTAATCTGAATAAAATTAAGAAATTATTTTTTGCTCTTTTAACCTCGTAGTTAAGAACAGGAACCTATGATTGCTAGTGGTTTGAATTTCCCTCCAATTCTATTGAATGGAATAAAATCTGAAGCCAGTAGATCTATATCAGGATTTATATGGAACTACATACAGTTTAGGCATTCCCATAAGTAAGTACAGCAAAAGGGTTCGAAATAGTAAGGGAAAGAAGTTATAAATATAAGAAAAATGAATGGAAGTAATAGCTAAGATCATTTACCCAATACCATTCATTACACCTCTCCTACTCAGTCCTTACAAATCATCCTTCTACCAGATCCATGCACCAATTCCATAAATAGCAATTAAAATATTAGTTCTAGCTTCCCTCATTATGGCTAAAAGTCCTCAACTTTGTTTATATATATATCATAAGAGTCAATATGGTGGAAATGCACAGTTGCTAATCTAATATCTTGGGTTCCTGGAGTAATCAGTTGCTTATTTTGCCTTCAATAATTCATATACTATCATTCTGTTTCTTGTAGGTCTTCTAAAGAAATCGTAATAGGAGAAATTAATGGTAGTCCAGATATGAGATCAGATAGAGGTTCTTCAGAGAGAAAAAATGAGTTGCCTTCCCCAAGTGCCACAGAGACATCAACCTCAAGCACAGGTACTTTGTCTCAATTTCCTTATAGAAATTCAATAAGTTAAGAAGGCAGAGAATAAGGAATTTCAAAGCCATCACACTGGTCATAAAGAAACATTTTAAGTGCAGTTGCATGAATCTTTCTGCTCCAATCTAATGTTCTCCAGATGTCGTGGGATTGTAGTTTCCAAAATTTTCAGCCAGCATTACCAAAGTGCTCTAATTCCAATGCATTTGAACCTTCAGGAAGATCATCACTTATAGGTCCCAAAATTAGGTAGTCATCACACTTGCTGACTATAATATTTATAGAAATTTGCCCTATATTATTATGTTAATTTGGCAATATAAGCTCTTCAGCAGTTGCATTCATTCCTATATAATGCAATAAATTTTGGACTATGTGGCAGAAATGCAAATAAAATATATCTGTATCACATTTAATGGTCAACACTATTATTGTTGACCTTAGGAAGAACTACAGTAATAAAAGCACTAGCACTTAGACTTATATACATCTTCATAGTGTTTTACAGCACTGTCTTAAGTGGCTTACAGAGTCAACATATTGCTCCCAACAATATGGGTCCTTATTTTACAGATCTCAAAAGGATGGAAGGCTGGGTCAACTTTGAGACAATCAGGATCAAACTGCCGGCAGTGGGCAGAGTTAACCTGCAATACTGCATTCTAAACACCACCACCAATGTAATTCCTTATTGATGCTGGATTCTCATATTAACGTGACAGTATGCAAAGAAAAAGTATAGTTGGAGTAACTCTTAGCCAAATGAGTATCAAAATGATGGCATTAAAATGAAATTTAGCAGAGTTATGTTAGAATAGATTTATCTGTTTTCTGTTTATATGGATTCAGACTAAACTATGTGCAATCAAGTTCTTCATTCAAAACAGTGCTTGTAGGAATTTTTGACAGACCCTATTTGTCTTGCAAGAGGGAGGGGAAGACAGCTATAATAAACAGTCGAGTCAAATCTGATTCCATTTGAAATATCTGAGAAGGAAGAGGGAGGATAGATTTCATTAAAACAACAGAAGCCCAGATTGGTTCTAGGTGCTATTATACTTGGCATAGGATCTTTTCAAAATCAATGGAATTAGTCATATTTAATTTGTTGGTCTCAATTTTGATCCAGCTACAACAATAGTAAACATGTTATAATGCTTTAAAGACTTAATGTAAATTATACATACTATTTCAATGCAACAAAACTATAACACAGGTGGTTATCATGAGTGTTGCAGATGAAGCTAAGAGTTGGTTCATGAGCTGACAGTGGATGCTATAGTTTGATGATAGTTTTCTTGATTCATAGTTTTCCATTAAATATCTCAGTTTGAAATAAAGGAAAATTCTTGTAGCTTGGGCTTTAGATTTTGGCAGTAGTTTGTTCTCCCAGCTTGTTTCAATTTAGTTCCTGAACATTTTGTTACCAGACTAGGTAACATCAGCAGCAGGATTTTCTTGTCCTAGCTAAAGAGGAATAAGGCAAGAAAACCCTGCTGCTGATTTACCTAGTCTGGTTATGAAACATTTAGAAACTAAATTGAAACAAGCTTGGAGAGCAAACTACTGCCAAAATACCTCAGTTTAATTGGATTACTGATTGATTTTACAGAATGTATGCCTCACCCTAATCCTTAAAGGCACTGGATATCATACAGTGTCAAATAAACAACAAATGAAAAACAGTATAAAAATATAAAACACAAAAAAACAAAGATAAAATCCATAAGGTGCCCCACCCTTAGCCCTACTGAAATTCAACAGCAAACTGACCAAACATTGGTTCTGTAATTTAGGCCCATTGTTTGTTTGTTTTGCAGTGAGGATATTAAGGATGAAATATTACTAGCTGGCTCTAAGAGCAGCTGTTATTATTCTTATCCCATTCCCACTTAATTCCCATAGAAACAAACTGAACTCCTTAGACCAAGGATGGCAAACACGATTTCATTGAGGACCGAATCAGGGTTGTGTTTGACCTTAGTGGGCCAGGGTGGGTGTGGTCAGCTTGAAGCCGCTCATGTTGGGGGCGCCTGTAGTGGCCTGAGTGCTCTGCAAGAGAAAACAGGCTTCCAAACTCCGTTTTCGGCTGTGATGGCTTACTGCAACCCTTTGCCAGTGAAAATTGAGCTTTCACTGGCAGAAGCACCACGGCCCAGTCCTTTGCTGTTTCCAGGGCAGCCGCGTGGACCAGATCCAAGCACCCCATGGGCCAGATCTGGCCCCTGGGCCTTGAGTTTGCTTTAGGCCAAAGCATTGTCTGAAAATCTCAGGCACAACCTTTCCAGGATCATTGCCACATCTGCTGACGACCTGAAAGTTTGGAGTCTGAGCCAGAGATAATCTGTTGGTCATCTTCAGATATTTAGTTCACTTTTCTGCCAAGACAGAAAGGTCTGGGTGGTCACAATATATTCAAGACATAGAGATGGGCTAGAAGCCATTAAAGCTATCTCAAAATAAATGATCTATAGGAAGGTATTTATATTTAAACTTTTCATAGCCAGTACAGACCAAAATTTGATTTCCATGTGAATGATGCAATTGTTTTATGAACAGGAAAAACAAAGAGCTTTCCGAGTATATTGGGAGGAGTTCGGAGAGAAAGTGAAATCAGAAGGTGAGTATTTAAGATGAGTAGCAGTCCAAAATAAAGTGAGATCATGTCACTATTAAGTAACAATGTTCCATGCTTTCATGTTGTCTCTGTACATTCTTCTCTTCCAAATGATGGTTGGAAAAGGTTGGAAATAACATATGTTCCTTCTAAATTGTGTTTTAAACAATGAGTGTAATTATAGTCTCTTTTTCAGCCAGGCAGCTAACAGGTTTCATAGGAATCCAAGGTATCTGTCAGTTTGTGAAATGCTGGACTACATTGTGTAGGTCTAATGATGTATGCACATGGGCACCTGCTGGGGACAGGAGAATAAAATACAACATTAGCATATTAAATTAAATTAACAGTAACAGAGCTAGAAGGAACCTTGGAGGTCATCTACTCCAACCCCCTGCTCACACAGGAGACCTATTCTAGGGATTTGAACCACCAAAATGCCGACATTTCTGATCATCAAGCTCAGTGTCTTAGCCACTATTGACCTTGTGTCTCAAATTCCACAACATACTTGAGTCAGACTTCGGGACTCAGTAGATAATGGTGGTATTTCTCTGATGATACAATTGTGCATGTGGCATCATTGTGGCTTACTGTGAGTGTCACTGCTTTCTCATTGACAGAAATACATTCTAGTTGGTTTTTTTATCTTTTAAACTTATCTATGGCTACAGTTTTGTGCTTGCCGCTGAATTAATTTTTCATGATTGATGTATTTCTTTTCTTTCTCTTCTTTCTCCTCCTTTGATATGTTTATCAACTTGTTTCTTGGAAGAATTCAGTAACAAATAAGATTAATTGTGATCAGATAAAAATCTCTCAAAATAAGAACGTTTCTATTTTAGCCCACTAAGTATTAAGAGTTATACTGGATCTTCGCATAGAATGCTACCTTATCTGTTGGTAAATTGCCTCCAATATTTCGCTTTTCTATTGTTTAAAAGCAGTGGGCAACAAATATCATTTTGGGGCATGATGCATTGGAGTTTATTTGAAGATAATTTGATTGCATGATTTCTTATATCTGCTGAAAGGGAAATATTGGACACGATTGCTGATATGCCTCAGAGACCCTTAGAAATATCTGTCTCAATGCAGACAGATGCAAGTTGGCTTCATGACCACATCTACAAGAGAAAGTGTAAGTAACAAGTTTATTGCAATGTTGGAAAATATATATATATTTTCAGTATATTATATTATATAATATTTATATATATAAATATATATAATATAATTGAAGACATTTTCATTGTCTTGAGGAAGGAAAAATCTGGTATTTGTTTACTCTAACTGGAGGTGCTTTGGGGTTCTTTTCCACAGCATTTGCTATATGATATGTTTTGTTACAGAAAGTAGACTATTTGAACCTGGAATCCTTGGCATATAACAACATGCTTTACCAACCATTAGTGGTTCTTCATGAAAGTACAGTTAGCTATGTACCATAGGCAGGGAATGAATTTGAACCCAGGATTTCTTGTTAAGCACAAATCTTTCATTCTGAAATTTATCACACTATATAATTACTACTTTATCATTGTCTGAATATCTCTAGGGAACTTCAGTTTGTTTATTGGGGATATATCATTGCAGGCTTATTGGAAAGTTCTGTCGCTCTGAAATTTGGGAGCTGGACTGTTAAAGATAAAGGAATGGAAGATAATGTTGCTAATTCTTAAATAACTTCACTGATTGCCACCTTTCTGGTTCTGATTGCTATTTATTTTCCTAGAAAGCCACATACAACTTTGGAGTCTAGAGTTCAGAAGGATAGGCTACTTCCACTCAAATTTGTCCAACTGCTAAGGGCCTTTTATATTAAAATTTGTAGAGCTCAGGTTAATGAAGGCAGTAGAACAGTCTGAATTGTGACACCCTGCCTGTAGAATACTTTTTTTCTGGGAAGATCTTCTGGCATTGAATCTGGTTGCTGCAGCTGGTGTTACTCAAAACTGTGTGCTGGTATTGTTTTGGTATCCTAATTGTACTTTTCATTTTAAAAATATATATTTTTGCTTCAAATATGAATTGTTAAATTGTTAAACTTTATTAGAAAGCTGAAACACAGTACATTATTAAATCTTTTAGATAAGAATGCATTAACAGAGTTTAAAGCATATGTCCAGGCTCATGGGTATCCTGCTTTTACTTTACGAACTATAGTTTAGGCCACTGCTTTTCAACTGCTTGGCAACTTTGTGTTCATTTCAACTCCCAGATTTCCCAGCTAGCATGGGAATTGAAGTCCAGCTAATGTGTGGTGACCAAATTTTTAAAAAAATATGATCTAGAATCCTCTTGGTCAATTTGGTACCAAATTCTGCTGTCCTGCTTGCTACCAGGTGCTACCAGTTCTAAAAGTGGTAATATTTGGAAGGAGTATTTAACATATATACAGTTTTCATTTCATACTTGTTATTTTTTTTAATGTTTTCTGTCTGGCTTTACCTTCTGATTGAATTCTGTATTCCTCTGATCATTCAAAATCTAAAGTGGAAAGCTGGAGTAACATTTTCTGAGTTATAAATATCAGGGTTTAAGTTCTGAGGATATTTTTCCTACTCTGTATATTTTTAAAGGAAAATACCTAGAAAACCAAAAGTTTTCTATTCCTTGTCAGGCTGAAAAATGACATAGGTAAGGTGGTGACAAAAAACCTAGGTAGAACATCCAGTGAAATGGATGTGGTTTAATTTTAAACTGAATGATGAAGTAAAGTGAGTGTGTGTGTGTGTATGCCACCTCTTCCTATTTACAGCTCATTGTTATCTTTGGGAAGGGCCTTAGGGTAACTCATGGTTACTCATAGTTTTGGAGGCTGTGATCTCTAGTTAAAACCCTTGTGGTTGGCAATGCATGCTGTCTCTGCAAATTGCAATCTCATATTGCTGGGAAAATTTAATTTTTCTGTTTGAAAAACAGCATGAAAGCAGAGGAGCCTACATGGTTCCCAGTGACCTGTTTGGACATTCATTTTCTGCCCAGTTGCTGCCTCTGATCATTTTCTATTTAACCTATTTTTGATCTTCTTCAAAAGAGAGAAAGAAGAAAAAGAATGTTGATAGAATTGGGCTGCTTTTTTCCCCCTTTTCAGCTCCCCTTTCAGCTCCAAAGGAGCGCCAAGAAGAGGTTCCTTCTGAGAATGGTAAGTTGCTCCCCCAAAACATTTATTATTTATTTTGAGAATAATTTTTATTTCTATACTTTTTGAATCCACAGATTCCTATCAATGAGCTGTCAGACTGTCTGTACATCTACCGTGTTTCCCCGAAAAAAAAGACAGGGTCTTATTTTTTTGACCCCCTCCCCCCCAAAAAATAAGCGCTTGGCCTTATTTTTGGAGAGGCCTTATTATTTTTGAGGTGAAGGAGGTGGCAAGCATGGTCACCTCATGGCTGCTGCTGAGTGGCAATATTTTCGGGTAGGGTTTACTTTTGGGGGAGTGCTTATTTTAGTGCATGCGCTCAAAAGCCCAATTGGGCTTATTATCCAGGGAGGTCTTATTTTCAGGGAAACAGTAGTATGTTATTGCTCTTTAGCCACTAGGCTGCTAAAGACATTTAGCTTTAATTTCCATTGAAAGCTGAGGCATTTTGATGGTTGCTGGTAGATTCTCTCTGTCTCTGAATTGTATAAAGGCTTTGCTGTGATTTTCTGGCGTGCCTGTCAGTATCTGCGACAGATTCTAATCAAATAATTAGGTAAAGGTAAAGATTCCCCTTGCACGTATGTGCTAGTTGTTTTGACTCTAGGGGACAGTGCTCATCTCCGTTTCAAAGCCGAAGAGCCAGCACTGTCCGTAGATGTCTCTGTGGTCATGTGGCTGGTATGACTAAATGCCGAAGGTGCACGGAACCCTGTTACCTTCCCACCAAAGGTGGTTCCTATTTTTCTACTTGTATTTTTACATGCTTTCGAACTGCTAGGTTGGCAGAAGCTGGGACAAGTAACAGAAGCTCACTCCATTGCACGGCACTAGGGATTCGAACTGCCGACCTTTCTTATCAACAAGGTCAGGATCTTAGCCACTGAGCCATCGTGTCCCTGATCAACTAATTAAAGTTACTTTAATTAGCTGAGGTTGTAAAAAGGGCCAAAGAGCAAGTTAACAAACATGGACTGTGGAAAAAACAGGAAAAGGTAGCTTCTTCAGGCCATCTCTTTGCTCTGCAAGTTGGTGAGGGGAGAAAAAAACAGGTCAGTAATAGAACAATAGTATTAACTGACTGTAATAGTGAACATATAACTGACAGTCATCGGGAATGTGGTAAATATGGACATTGATTGCAAAGTCCCTTTTTTCATCGCTGTTGTAATGGAGCAATTGCAGTCTGAGATGGTTCCTAAATGAGAACTAACTATATAATATGCACTATTTTTATAATGTTCTAGCACAGGTGTCAAACTTGTAGCCCGGGGGACAGATGCATGACGTGCTGGCCACACCCATCTCCGTTTTATCAAAGGGGGAGAAAGTCACGATATGTGATGTGATGACACGAGTTTGACACCCCTGTTTTAGAAACTAAATGATCCCACTCTCTCTTCCTAAAATGTTTTTTTTTTCCAGCCTAATTTCCCCCAAACTCTCAATGCTGAGAGTGCTAATCTCTGCATTGTCCAGTGAGACCAATTTGAAGAAAGACTGCTGGAACCTAAGAATCTATTTAGAGTTGGCTTTTTTTTTTTTTAGAATTTCACTGGCTACCACATGCTAATCTGATTAGATTGGGATTGAGAAATTTGTGGTTCTGCGTGCTGTGGAATTCTAGATATTGAATTAACATGTTAGGCTAACCAGACCATCACATGATGTAATAATATGATTTGTCAGGGAAAGCCTGCTATATTAACATAGTCATGGTGTTTTGTTAATTTGGATGTAATACAATGTATTGCCTAAGATATATATACATACATACATACATACATACATACATACATACATACATACATATATATATATATATATATATATATATATATATATATATGCTATATTTATGCTGATAAATAAATAAAGGGAGACTAGTATAGATCTTTTTCAAGCTATTTAGCTCTCATCAGCTAGCCATACCCAAGTTTGGGAATCGAACCTGTGCTCCATTGCCTCCCAGGCAGGGAGTTAACCATTTGAGCTACAGAGAACGACTCCTTTATCAGCCAGCCAGGGTGGGAGGTGGCTTTCAAATAGCTTGAAATAGATCTATACTAGTCTCCCTTTATTTATTTATCAGCATAAATATAGCAAATGTAACAAAAAGGCAACAGTAAAAAAT
Source organism: Thamnophis sirtalis (assembly GCF_051295495.1). NCBI lineage: Eukaryota > Metazoa > Chordata > Lepidosauria > Squamata > Natricidae > Thamnophis > Thamnophis sirtalis. The sequence goes on from NW_028261391.1 coordinate 26,305,166, forward strand.
ATTGGGTTTCTGTCTGGATGGACTCTTGTGACGAGCCTAATGACAGAGAGTGGAAGTGTGACCTTCCTCCCATACTTGGGCATACCAGGGGTTGTGACTTTAAGTATGTGTATATATATATATATACACACATATATACATACATACATACACATACACATACACATACACATACATACATACATACATACATACATACATACATACATACATACATATATATATATATATATATATATATATATATATATAGTTTTAAGATTAAGTTCAGAAAGAAGAACATACCCTTTCGTAACTAATTCTGTTTATTGATTCCTAGATATCTATGCTGTTGTGCCCCAAGACCTCAGCTACTTAGAAATTTTATGCGACACAGAGGTATTGATCATATGTGGTCTCTATACAATTTATTGGAACTTATTTTCATTTTAGTTTGCCTATCTCCTTCTCCATCCCAGCCTCTCACAGTTAAATAAAAATGGAGACTGTTTATTGTGCAGTGATGCTGGAGGAATACTCTGAACAAGTGGTTTGAGGTTTGCAATAATTTATTTTTCTCTTTTTTTTAAGTTTAGAGAAGACTTCTTAAAACTGTTTCAAGAATCTCTGCAGACAATTTCCAGTGTTGGCCCACCTACTATTATAGCTTATAGACCAGAGTCATCAAGAGCAGATATTCACATTGAGGTAAATGAAAGTTTAATGAAAAGAAGGTTTAATGTTTAGTTTAATGAAAAGAAGGGCAAGGGGAGACATGATAGCAATGTTCCAATATCTCAGGGGTTGCCACAAAGAAGAGGGAGTCAAACTATTCTCCAAGGCACCTGAGGGTAGAACAAGAAGCAATGGGTGGAAACTAATCAAGGAGAGAAGCAACTTAGAACTGAGGAGAAATTTCCTGACAGAACAATTAATCAGTGGAACAGCTTGCCCTCCAGAAGTCGTGAATGCCCCAACACTGGAAGTCTTTAAGAAGATGTTGGATAGCCATTTGTCTGGAACGGTATAGGGTTTCCTGCCTAGGCAGAGGGTTGGACTAGAAGATCTCCAAGGTCCCTTCCAACTCTGCTATTGTATTGTAATGGCTCTACTCACCCACCTCCTATACATTACTTTGCACTGTAAATTTGTAACTTCTTACTCTTTACTGAAATAGGCAACACTGTTTACCCATTTCCCTTTCCTCCTGGATAGGGAGGAGCACTTTGGAGAATGAGGGTGAAGAAGGGAATTAGGAGAGATTTTAAGAAGACTGATTGTTTGTTCCATTTTCACTGGTATTCTGCTCAAAATTCCAGTTTCCCATAGATCAGGGGTGACAAACTCAAGGCCCGCAGGCTGGATCAGACCATGGGGTACTTAGATCTGGCCCATGGGGCTGTCCTGGAAACAGCAAAGAACCGGCCTGCGGTGCCTCTGTCAGAGAAAACGGAGCTAGGAAGGGCTATGTTTTCGCTGGCAGAAGTTTGCAGGAGGCCAGCACAGCCAAAAATGGAGCTGAGGTGCCCGTTTTCTCTGGCAGAGCACTCGGACCACCACAGGCACCCCCGACATAAGTGATGTTGAGCTGGCCACACACACCCTGGCTACACCCCCCCCCTGGAGGTCAAACACAACCTGTGGCTCTCAGTTAAATTGAGTTTGAAACCCCTGCCATAGATATTTCTGCTGGGGAAAGAATTGTGGGAATATATATTATGTTCAGTTTAGCTTGGAGGATTAACCTTTGGTTTCTGAAGAAAGAAAATAGTTACCGGTACACGCTTCTACAAGTTTACTACTTCAGAATAAAATTGCCTGACAGAATACTTCTCCTTAAAAATTCTGTACGGATGAAAAATTCTGATGAAAAGCTGTCCGTACCAGAAAAAGTGGTGCATTGCCTTCTATCCAATATATTAATTTTCTGATTACAGTTAGCTTTCTTTCTTTTCAAGCTTACAATGCTGAAGTATTTAACAAATGAAAAACACAAATGCAAGCAATAGTACTAAAAGATCAATCCAGCCACAAAAATTATAAAGTAATGAAAGAGGAAAAACGAATCCCCTTTTGTAAATTATGTAACAAACCAAATAACTCCCAAGAATTTGGCCATAAACTCAGTTTTTACCTTTCTATTTCTGGACATAAGAATATGAAACTATTCATATATGTGGTCTTCTCACTTGCAGTCTGACATCTCAATAAGACTACATCATATATAAGATTTTAGGCTAGCTTAAGTAAATATCCGAAGATACGTAAACAAAATGAGATAGAGCAGCTGCCTTGGATAATATTGGCAAATTCATTCTAAGAATATAACAGCTTTTAAAAGCCAGTTGTCTCTAAGTTCCCTAATGAAATTGCAAAATGAATCATTTACAGTTGGTTTTAATCCCTTTAGAAAGAAGAAAAAGCAGGGCCTTTTCCTACTTCTGAAACAGGTGGGGGTTAGAACAAAAAAGCAGCAATGATGCTTAGTAATTGTAGTGCACAGCTGTCTAACACCATCTGTTCCAAGGAAGTTCAGAAATAAGACATGAAAACGCACAAAAGGGTTTTTACACCACCCTTCCCATACAGGAGGATTGCTTTCATATACTTTATGTGTTGTTTACTACAGACAGAGCCAGCGTCATCCATGTGACAATTCATATTTGTGGTTTTCATTTATTTTTCTGAGGACTGGCTTTTTTTTTTTTTTTACAAACTTTGGTTAAACATTCCTGAAAGGCTATTAGGAATAAACAAATATCAGGGCAATGTGACATCAGCCAAGGCTAAGTAAAAACATAATTAGCTCTCAAGTTGAAGTTAAAAGATCAAGTTTGCTTCAAAAGCAATTGGATATTTGACCAAAAATCAATGATTTGAGATTTTCTCTTTTCTCCCATAAGCATTTATAGATACGGATCAATATATCTATACCTACAAATGCTGCTTAAGGGAGACAAGAAAAATCCTCCTACCAATCAGCCAGCTTTTCATGTTTGAAATCTGGAAAGAAGAGTAGAAGGGACCATTTTTTTTCTATATACCTTGTGCATACAAAATCCTTTGACAATCCAATGTTTTTTTTTACCTAATCTTTTCCATTGATGTTTATTTTATTGGGTTCTGTAGGGTTTTGTCTAATTTTGTGTTCAGATAATTGGTGTGTATTAAATTTTTGAATAATACTAATGATTCCTGCCAAATTCCAACCTTGCTTAATTATTGCACATAGTATGAATAGTATAGTTGCTATATTCATAAATATTAAATCTTAAATGGTTTTATAATGGGGAATAGGAAATTATGAAACAAGCAAAAGTTTTTATGTTTCATTGATTTCTATTACTATGAGCTAGCATAAATTTAATACTGTCATATAGTGGGTTTTAAGAGTTCTTAACTAAATTTTACAGCTAAATGCCAAATTACCATCTGGTAATACATATAGCTAGAGTTGCATGTTTCTTTTTCTCTTGTTAAGTTAAAGTTACCCGTGTCATTTCTGTTTAAGCATTCTAAATAGCAAGACTGTGTAATACTTTGGATTTAAATCCAAAACAGAGCTTTAGAGTGTATGAAAGCATAAGCATGGCTTCCATTTGCTACTCATTAAGGCAGCCATGTCTTTCTCAGGTTCATATGGCTGTGGGTGCCATGCGATCTCAGGAAAAGATGTGATACTTCAAGTATATTTTGTGGAAACAGACCTAAAGCAGCCCTATTGAGAAGTTCCAGAACATGTTAACAGTAGATGGACAAAGTTATCCTTGTTCAGGATTAAAATTCATCTCACTTGTTGTAACTGGGGTGGGTATCAATCTTAGCAGCAGAAACTATAGAGTACAGACAAGATGGCAGGCACAATTTTCAAAGTCAAAGTTGTGCTTGCATATGTGATGTATATAAAAAAATCAGGTGCAGCTTTGATTTGCACCATCTTGGCTTTTGTTATCACACTCTGCAGATACCCATGAACCTTAGTTTGGACAGGATCTGTTCTGAACTCATTAAATCACTGGCGGACAAAAAAATGTTATGTGTCGTGGGGTGAGAAAGCAATCAAAGCATCTAATTCACACAAGTTTGTTCTAAACTCTGAGCAATTCTGTTACAGGTAGCCTTTGACTTACAACTGAGCCCTAAATTTCTGTTGCTAAATGAGATGTTTGTTAAGTAAGTTGTGTCCCATTTTATAACCTTATTTGCCACAATCGTTAAGTGAATCACTGCAGTTGTTAAACTAGTAACGGGGTTTTTAAGTGAATCTTGCTCCCCCACTTGACTTTGCTTGTCATAAGGTCACAAAAGTGGATGACATGAGCCTGTGACATTACAGCCATCATAAATATGAGTCAGTTGCCAAGCGTCTGAATTTTGATCACGTGACCATAGGGATGTTGTAAAGATCATAAGTGTGAAAAATGGTCATAGGTCACTTTTTTCAGCGCTGTTGTAATATCAAAGGATCAAGGACTACCTGCAATAGCATGCAGAAAAGATAATTTTTATTGTGTAATATATTCCCATTTTTATTGTTTATCCATGCAAACAGTGGCTGTTTATTTCCAACGAAGTGGAACATTTTAAATTAGTTTGAATAAAATCAAGAAACTAAATTTTGCTATTTTAACCTCATGGTTAGGAATAGGAATCTAGGATTGCCAGTGGTTTCACTTCCTCTTCAGTTTTGTTATTCAGTAGTTATTATTCCGTCCCATTGTAAGTTGAGGACCATCTGTATTTGTTTTTTAATGGAAAGAAAGAAAAAGATCCAAATATATTTAATCCATTCACCTTGGTTAGTGCACAGGGAGAGAATGAAAGCAAAAACTGGTTGGAGTCAAAATGATTACGTCTTGATGACTACAGTCCACATAGGCCTTATAGTCAAAATGTCAACATAAAAATGTGATTTTTAAATAGCCAACATAATAGGCCAAATTTTGTGATTTTTCCTTCAGGAACTCCTTTACAATATTCTTTGGGCAAGCAAACAGCATTTGCCTCTTCTGTTCCTGTTTCCTTCGCCAATTACCCATGAAAGTTTGCTTTAAATTTCACATTTGTTAAGTAAATAAAATTCTCACTCCTTCTAGATGTGAGTAAATAAGATGGCCAGTCTTTTAAACGTTGAGTGTACATGTGGCCTACATATCATTCATGACAATCCTCCCCAATGTAATATTATGTCCTACTGATTTATTTACCATAATGATATACTAACCTCCTACAATCTGTTTTGCTCCTCACAAGAAACACTGCAAAGCCCAAGTCAGTGATCATTTTCCAGTAGCATTGTTTTTAAGTGACGGTCGTAATGTTTATGCCCGAACGGTCTGCCATCACTCTTCAGGCACTGGTATTAATCCAGAGTCTTTAAAATGAGGCTCTTCCCACTCGCCCAATCATCTGTTATTTTGAGCTGCCCACTCTACTGTTGTATCAGGGGAATTTTATGGTCCTGTTTTCTTTACTTTAAACTCAGAGATGTTTACAATAATGTGTGACTGAGAATAGGGTTTTTATATCAAGATATAGGTACATTTTCTAATGATACCAACCATGTGTTTTATGTGTGTGTTAATAAAATGCACATGTATCTATTTTGAATTTTGCTTCAAGAAGATACAGGAATGGGGTATTTATCATTCTGTAATTTCCGCACCTAGTCCCATCCATGACAGGATCATGCTAGTGGGAAGGGAAAGTGGCTACCAAAAAAAACCCCATAGACTTTCATCAGAATATCTAATTTCCTGTACAAGCTCAGAGCCATTAACAATATGGGTAAACTGTATTTGGTAACATCAGTTGCATATGAGGCATAAAGGCAAGCACTTCATTGAACTAGAAAGTTCATAGAAAGAAGCACACTTTTTCTGGAATGTCATTTAAAACAATACCTTTATATACATTTATATTTAAAGATTGATTTTTCCAAGCTGGATACCTATTGATTCTTAGTCAGCATAGCCTTTGCTGAGAAATTTAGGAGCTGAGATCCACATCCCTAGAAGGCCCTCAGGTTGGGAAAAAATATTCTTTATGTAGGTATATATAAAGGCAGGTCGATTTTTACTCTAGTTGCATTTCAGCTGAGAAAAAAGCCCAACTCTGGGTTCCAAAACAGGCCAACTAAGAAGTCCCAGCGTGATGTAGAAGTGTGGGCACAAAGCAAAAGAGACCCATATCCATCTGATAGGTTTCCCTCCAGCAAGAGTAAGCCCACTAGCCTGTTTTGCAACCTCTAGAGCTCTCTTGCCTGTCGACATTCAGTGGCTCTTTTGTGGTTGAATCAATGCCAGTTTTAGCATTAAGCCTTAAAAAAGCTTAGCATCCTTTAACTGGCTGAAACGCCCCAAAGTGATCCTGAAATCTGCATTACTTTCAAATGTCACTACTTTACCTAACCAGTGTTGATAGCAGCCTCCTCCTGCAGAGTCAGAACATTCTAACTTGGGGAGCCAGAATGCAGTATTTTAGGGGAGACTGTTCTAGTCTGTACAATTGTACCCTCTATTGGTAACTGGGTCGGCAATGAGGAGAAAAAGTTCCACCCCATAGAAACCCAGGCTATGAACCCTATACCTTTTGTCTTGATAACTGTGATAAAACTTTCCAAAATGTTCCCCTCCCTTCTTTTCTGCAGGTTCCGAAGGAAACTCTAGAAACATGTGAATTCTGTGGTAGCCCCATAAAATACTTTCCTTCATTTGAAAGTCTGGAACACATAGAAGAATGGGGAAATGTAAGTAATGACAGCACATTTACCACATGGTTTTCCATTGGGTACAAGGTTCATCTGTCCAGCTGGTAACAGCAGGACTTGCTTTCCAGCGTTTCTGTTGCCAGCAATGCCGGGAGCTTCATGAGTTCATTGTCAATGAAAAAAATCGCTATCCAGTGAAAATGGAGAAGATTAATATTGCCCCTCATAAGGCCCATGGAAGTCAAGCTGACCGAGAACGGGCAAAAGAAAGAGCTCGACAAAGGTATGGAAAACTGGGGTGATAATAAATTTGAGCCCTTAAGATGATTTGGGGGACCACTGAAAACTGATACTTCAGAGCTACCTGTACCTCTGAAAGCTCTTCATGCTTCCTTCATAGATCTCTAGATGTTGATACCAAATTTAATGTACAATATGACAGAAAGAAAATTACTAATTACACAGCTGGAGACTAATAACTATGTTGAATTTTAATTTAAATGGAATAAAGGTTTATTTTTGTCCTAACCTCGCCCATTACTTTTCGGAGTGCAATCTATAGAGTATGCAGCTTAAAGTTAGGTAGCTATTCTCAAAATGGACCACTTTAAAACACCACTTACAGTGCAAGCAGCAAGAAAGGAAGTAGGAAGGAAATGTACAACATAGAATTTAGAATAACAGAGTTGGAAGGGACCTTGGAGGTCTTTTAGTCCACCCTCCTGCTCAGGCAGGAAACCCTATACTATTTCAAACAAATGGTTGTCCAATCTCCTCTTTAAAACTTCCAGTGTTGGAGAATTCACAACTTCTGGAGGTAAATTGTTACTTTAGTTAATTGATCTAACTGCCAGGAAATTTCTTATTAGTTCTAGGTTGCTTCTTTCCTTGATTAGTTCCCATCCATTGCTTCTTGTACTGCCCTCAGGTGCTTTGGAGAATAGTTTGACTCCCTCTTCTTTGTGGCAACCCCTGAGATATCAGAACACTGCTATAATGTCACCCTTAGTCCTTCTTTTCATAAGACTAGACATATCCAGTTCCAGAAACTGTTCTTTATGTTTTAGCCTCCAGTTCCCTAATCGTCTTTGTTGCTCTTCTCTGCACTGCATTCTAGAGTGTCAACATCTTTTTTTACTTTGTGGTGACCAAAACTGGATGCAGTATTCCAATTGTGGCCTTACCAAGACATTATAAAGTGGTATTAACACTTCATGTGAATCTTGATTCTATCCCTTCTTTAATGCAGCCTAGAACTGTGTTGGCTTTTTTGGCAGCTGCACCACACTGCTGGCTCATATTTAAATGGTTGTCCACTAGGACTCCAAGATCCTTCTCACAGTCACCACTATTGAGCGAGGTACCTCTTATACTGTAACCTACATTGGGTTGTATTCTGCAGAAAATGCAGTAGAGAGTCCTGATCCAGGCTGAGATGTACAAAACAGATTAAAATTTAATTCTAGCAACATAGTGTTACTATTGATGCAGAAATCCTCTGGTTCTGTATATTGCTTCATGTAGAATTGCACTTTCCCTTGGCCTGCAATTTTGGGGTTCTCCTGGACTCTCAGATTCTGGAGAATATCTAGTGGAAATCACATCCAAGAGAGTTTTGGTACAGTTTCATCAAGCATGCCAGTCTATTCCTGAATTAAAAGATACCGGAGACAGTAACCTATGCCACTGGGTTATCTCAATTACACTACAGAAGTTTGTCTGTCCTTGAAGACCATTCAGAAGCTGTAGTTGGCACAAAACGCAATGCCTTCTGACCATCACTAACCAATTTAGTAGCATAATTTCTATTCAAGAACTGAAGTTGCAGGTTGCACAAAAGCCTCAGGTTCAACCTCTCTACCTACAGTATAATCTTGCTATGGATGCATAGCCCTAGAGAGGGAAGGCAGGGACCTGAAGTATGGCATTCTCACTGACAGCCCACTCTGAGGTCAGGATAGTCCCCATCCATTACCCTTTAGGAAGCAGGTTAAAACCATTCCCTTCCCCAAGGCATTTAGGGGGAAAGAATTTAATAGATGATCGCAACAGATATTTTTAAAGCTGTTAATTTTTTTTAACTGATGTTATGGATGTTTTCATGTATCCCAGTTATAAGCTGCCTAGAGTTCTTTTGAGTAGGGGACAAAGAACTGTAATAAATAGATTTTTTTTTTAAAAAAACCAAAAAATTCACACACCTCATATTTTAATGTTGCAGGCTCAAAGAGAGACAAATTGCAAAACAAGTCGCTTACATGGCTGTAGAAGCAGAAAAGAGTGCATTACCAATGCATATCCCTGAATGTAAGTTGGATTATTCCACTGTTATTTATGTTTTTGTTACTATGCACAGAAGGAAGAATGATTCTTTTTCCGTATTCATTCATAAAGAAGAATCACCCAAATGCATATCAAAACTTTAGCTCTAAGTTACTCAGTATAATTTCAAGATTAATTGTGAACTAGAACCTAGATTTCCCTTAGTCCATTACCTTTATCATTATAACATATTGCCCCTCAGGAATCTATTTTTATTTGATCTGATGCCACCCAAATATGGGCAGATCACAGTAATTTAAAAAATGAAAACAGCAAAATATAAAAAAAAATAACTACCAGAAGAGCAAAATTAACTACATAATAATCACCAGATTATTCTAACAACATAGCAAGCAGGAAACATCAGGCGACAACCATCTGCCCTACTTCAAGTCCTGGGTAAATACAGATAATCCTTGATTTATGATCACAATGCACCCCAACATTTCTGTTCCTAAGCAAGACAGTTGTTAAGGGAGTTTTGCCCCATGTTATGACCTTGTCACAGTTGTTAAGTAAATCACTGCAGTTTTTAAGTTAGTAAAATGGTTATTAAGTGAATCTGACTTCCCCATCGACTTTGCTTGTCAGAAGGTTGCAAAAGGTGATCACATCACCCCGGACAATGCAACTATCATAAATAAATAGATACCAGCTGCCAAGTGTTCCATTTTTTATCATGGGATTTTGGGGATACTGTAACGGTCATATGAAAATTGTATAAGTCACTTTTTTCAGTGCTGTTGTAGTTTTGGTCACTAAGCAGATGGTTGTAAGTCGAGGACTACCTGTAGGCAGGTCTCTAAGGCCCAAGCACAACTTTGCTTATAATGCAAGTAGAAAATGATTGTGTATATAGAGAAAATGAGAACAATTGTTGCCAGCTTTGCACAAAGGAATTTTTTCTCTGTAGCATGTTCTCCAAAAATTTCTAGCTACAGGATTAGCAGTAGACTAGAATATTGTCTAATCAAAGGAATTGGAAGGAGCTGTTTAAAATCCAATCATCTGCTTTCTATTGAGATACAAATTTAAGTATTCTAGATAGATAGCTACCAAGTCTGTGTTTGAATACATCCAGCGAAGGATGTTCACATTTCTGGGTATAAGGCAGCCGGGAGAAAACAGCCAAAATATCACCATATCACCTGGGTATATGAGCCCCCAGGCTCTAACTAGCTTTTGAATATCAATATATACTTAATATGGATTTTTATTAAGTTGCAGCAAACCATACTGGAACAGTGTGGCAAGACACTGTAAAGGAGGGGCACAGGAAGCCAAGCGTGGGTGTAGATAAAACAGAGATGAAACTGCCGATAGTTTAAGATATTATAGGAGCTTCTCTTTTTGTATTTTTCCTATGTACTTCTCTGTTTGTAACATTCCAAAATGAACTTCTCCTTTTTGAAATGTCATGTTTGTCTCATGTATGGAAACACTGTGAGAAAGCTCAGTTTGTAGCAAGGTATAAAACTAACCCCCTGGGCAGAGCCCAGGCAGTTCAAATTTTGGTATGTGAGCACGCTTAACTCAATGCATCAATAAACCTGTCTCTCTTGCACCTTCGTGGTCTCACATCCCGTTTTTCTTGAGCATTGTGGCAAAAGCCTCAATATGCTGCAACAGGTATTTGGTTTCATTGTTAAATGGAATTATACCTCTATCATAGTTGTCTTTAAAAGCCCCTTACCCTATCATTAGCTATTCATTTTAATGATGCCATTTTCAGTATGTCCCAATATCAGTTGCTGAGATAGCAAAAGCATTAAAGAATTAGGGCTGTTTTGTTATTTCTGGAGTTTCTCTTGAAGCCTCTGGATTTCTCTTTATGCAAGATGCTGGACTTCATGACCCCCTTGTTTCTAAATCAGTATTAACATACACGAATAACTGCTTTATTATTTTAGTGCTGCTTTATCATAATTGTAAATTTTAATTGTGATTTTATTCAATTACATGTTGCAATCGCTTGCTATAATTTTGAAACTGCTTGGGTTTCATTGTAGTAATGTTTTATTTTGAAAGCAAGTCTGGATCTTCCTATTGCAGGACAGGGCTTTAATAAATATCCCATTAAATTAAAAATAGTTTCCTCTAATAGTGTGAGCCTCAGATCCAATATTTGAATTCTCCTTGCAAAAATTGCATGAATGATGATAAAGGCACTTCCAAAGTAGTAGGCAATACTACTTTGTTGTTATTTATTGGATATATATGTTGCCAACTTTATTCAGACTAATGACATAGAATGCCACTTATAATTTTCCCCCTAACAATACTTTAGGTATAATCTTACATGTTGACAGTTGATAACTAAAAATCCAACAAAGGAAGTTTGCTTGTTCCTTATAAGTCAATCATCATTTAACTCTTATTTAATATTTTATTTTATAGACAATAAACAGCTTAAAACAATTTCCTTCTTAATGTCTCAAGAGACACTTTCTTCGGCAATAATTCATCCACCAAAAATTAAAAAAGCAGAGGTTGTGGACAATACATACAGCATCTCATGCTGTGATCTCACTATTGCAAATGGAAAGGTAAACACCTGATTCTATATACTAGAAGCAATTTTTGAATTTTACATTTCCGGCATAAAAATATGCAACTTTTTTTAGAGCTGAGGACTAAACTTTTAAAGCAATGTGCTTAATATGCCCATGCCAATTATACGTGGGATTAATATCAAGTAATGGCTAGGAGCACTTGATTTGAATTTTAAAGGTGAAGTAAATATAGCATTATTTTCACTATATGATCAATAATTTATTTTTGTGGCAATGAAAATACAATTCTTTAAAAAAAAGAATTTGTCCAGGAATTAAGGAGTGCAAACAGCACTGATAACAATGGTGAATCCATGCCATTGGCATGAGCTTGTAACTAATCTTTGTATTGGAAAACTAAAATAATCCATTTCAAATGGGAATTTGAGTCCCCCTGGGATTGGGCGGCATATAAACCCATTAAATTACAAAATTACGAATTACGAATAGTATTTCAGAATACTTTACCTAAAGTGTAAAGGGAAAAAAGTGTATTTGTTACAGGGCCCTCTCATTTTCCCTCCTCCCAAATTAAGGCGATATACCTTCCAATCTTTATGCCATCTTTTGGGACATATAAAAATCAATGTACTTGGGAGCCAGATGACATTGTTAGCCACTGCAGACAATAATAGGACAGACTGCAAATTGAATTTCTAGTGTAAGGCTCCATTTCCTCTCTCATTTTCTTGGTTTAAGCTTGTCATTTAGCTGCTGGCATACTCAGATTTATCTGTTTGTCTACATAATGGCACGTATATATATATAACAAAGCATGTAGTGCACTGTGGCCCTTTGTTAATAATAAACTAGATTTCTAATTAACTCCATTTTGTATACCAGCCTTATTATTCTCTTTATCTTACCTAGCTCCTGAATCCCATAGGGAAACTCTAATCTGCATGTTGTTCTTTTTTTTCATCAATAGTTGATAAAAAACCAATTCATACAACAGTACTACAAAAATGGTGTGAAGTTCCTTACCATGTTTCCAGACGGCACTGCACAAATATTGTATCCTTTTATGACATACTCCTTTTGTGACATACTTTGTTCTGTGGAACTGGATCAGAAGCAAATGGCTGCAGCAAAATAATCTGCAGCAAAGGTCTTCAGGATGACAAACACAACTAATGTTCTGTTCCTGCTATGCTTTGTAGTGACCTTATTTTTATAGCCACCTTAATATACAACAATCACCACAGTTAAGATTAGAATGTCTAAAATGTATTGACCTACAACAATTAAACCTTTATGGCAATGCTTCTCATTCCTGGTATCTTTTAAGATATGTGAACTAACTCCCGGTGTTCTAAGAGATGAAGTCTTCACATCTTAAAGTTGCTAAGATGGAAAATAATGTTACAGCACCATAAGCTGAGGATTCATAGGATCACTTGACTAGACAAGACTACAACTTCATAGGCAATAATACAGTACCAAAGTCTGCCTACTAATCTCTGTTGTCCCATTTCTGATGCCATAAGGGTCCAAATTTTTCATAACTACATGCCTTCTGGAATCCCGGATTTTGCCTGACAAAAATGCAGATGACAGTTAACAGAGATACAACATATACATACAGAGATACAGTACAGCAACAGCAACACCCCTCATAGAGTTAATCATAAACTTTTCTGCTACTGAAAAATGGAAAAGGCTTAAGGCTACTTTTAAACACTTTTTCTATTTTTGTACTGTGTCTTATCAAAGCCTATTTCATGATGCAGGTAGTAAAATGCATTGAGTAGTCTTTTCAACATTGGAGCCATTCATCTTTGTTGACTTCATCATCCAGAATTCCCCAACTATCATGTCTGAAAGACTGGTGGTGGGTCTTTATCCATCCAAGTGAGACGACAAGTTGAGAAATGCTGGGCTGGGTTATAGTTCAGGTCTCTTGCAATATTACAGTTCTGAAGTACAGATAGTCATTAACTTACAATCACAATTGGGACTAGATTTCTGGTTGTAAATCATGCATCTACTTCTACAATATTGTGATGCTTGTTAAGCAAATTACTGCAATGGTTAAGCAAATCTGGGACTTTTAGGCCAACACTGCAGTCATAAATGCAAGCCCATTGTTTCAAATGAGTGGTTTTTTTGCTAGAAATCAGCAAAAAAAAATTGTAGTCATCTGACCATAGGATGCCACAATCTATTGGGCAGGTGAGCAATTGCCAAGTGCTCAAAAGGCAGTCACATGATTGAGTGGAGAAATGTCAGGTTGTATAAAGTCCAGAAATGCTTTACGGCTATAAAACACCCATTTTGGGCCTGTCATAATTTCAAGTGGTTATTAAGTGACCAGTCATAAATTGAGGACTACCTGTGTTTTGAACCCTTAAGTGACAAGGGTTCAGACAAGATCAGACCCTTGAATCAAGCTGAGAAAGGTTGCACATTTTAGTCTGTAATCAAAGTCTTGGCAAACTTGAGCTTCTAGACATATAAAGTATTTTATAAGTTATACATCCTGGTGATCATTTTCCTTGTGTAGTATCATCTATACTGCTGTACCACTGCAAAATTAGGGAGTGTTTTGATATTGGTACAAAATTATAATAAAAGTTCTACTTCTAAGGTAGCTAAATCTATTCTGTTTAAATAGTATTTGCTGTTTGTCTAGACGGAAGATTCATGCTAAATGAGTAAAATAGAACCAAGGAATGAATTTAAGAACTGCAGGTAATATATGGGAAAAAGGGATGTTAACCAAGTTAACCCTCTTTCCGATCAGAAATTCACTATACTATTCATACATCTGAGCTAGCATGTCTAAGCAAGCAAAGGAGTAGGGAAAAAAGACCTTAGCTACATGTACAGCTATCCATCTGGAAATCTGGCAATTATTATTGTACAGAATAAAAATGCAGGGTACATTTGTATAGTCCAAGAAGATAAGCGTGAGAAGCCCAAAATCCAGGCAATATTTGACTCTTCTGGGAAAGGAACTTGTTATCATCCAAACCAAATTGTATGGTGAGCTAACTATAAAGATTTAATTTTTTGCTGTGGATTTTGTATTTAATATTTAAATATTTCATATTTGTGGGTAGGATTTCCATTACTTCGATATATGCAGTATTATTAGAAACATCCTTTTGTGACTGGAACCATGCTCAAGTTGTAGAAAATACAATTATTTCTAAGTGATAGATGGTAAATTTATCATGCTGCAATTTTTTGTTCACTAGCTTTTTCCTTGAAATTGCAAAAATTATAAATTTGCTAGTCATTTCTGAAGTGTGGTTGCTAATATCATGTTGCTTTACTGCTATTGACAGAGAAGATATGTTAATTTAGTCTTCTCATGCCAATGCACAAACCATGGTTTACCAGTAATTAGTTGTTTTTGTGAATGGTCACATTCTAGGTATCTTGCATTTTATTGTCCACTAAGCTTATAATTTATTTTCCCCTAATATAATTTGTATGTTTATTTAGACTTCATTTTTTTTTAACTTTTTTTTTTTTTACTTTTATTAAACATTTATAGGCCGCCCTTTTCCCTGAGGGGACTCAGGGCGGCTTACAATAATAGGGGAGAGGGGTCAGCACACCCGGAGTGCAATGGATGAGCCTCATACATATTATCAAGTAAACATTTGCAAGAAACTTACGTTGTAACAAAAGCATTACTGTTTTCATTATAGTGGGCTAACTTGGTTGCAATTCTGGAAACAATTACAAGCCCTTTTTTATGTATTTGCTTGGAATGATGAGGCAAAGGAATCAATAACTGAGCCGAACCTGTCTTTGTAATTTTTATATAGAATATGCTAAGATTTGTGGTTCAAATATACAGTCAGTTTATTTTTCTTCATTGTAGGATAAATATTACAATTCGAGGAGGACATTACTCAGATCAAGCTGGCAACAAAGTGAAAACATGGATTTGGCCCAACAATCTTCAGAAGCACAATCCTCGCGTAGTATTTAAACCCATCTTTCTATCCTTGAACCTTAATGTTGGTGTCAGGATACTTGGGCAAGATAAAATTGCCATTTCTTTTCTTGCAATGGGAAAACAAGCAAAAATCAACGTAGGAACCAAAGTGCAGGTACATGTCAGAGAAATTAATGTTTACCTAGCCTTACAAGTTACAATTAAGCAAGGCATGGAATGTTTTGGGGCGAACAGAAAATCTTCAGGGAAATACAAAAACTAAAGTTTTATTCAAAATTGATCGTTCGTGTTCTCCAGCGTTATTAATCTGTATAGCTATTTTACCTAATTTAAGTTAATTGCAACATTGCTTTCATTCCCATGCAACTGTTTGAATTTCTGCTAGTCAGAGGTGTGCACTTTGGATACTGAATTACTTTTTTTTCTCTTAAAGCCACTTGCTGAACACCTTCCATGGCCAAAGTGTGTAGCTGAAGATGATCTTCTGCTCTTCGCCAAGAGATTAAAGATTCTTCGCATCTTTGCTAAACTGAATAGATATTTAGACTTTCCTGCCAGTGACTGGTGGACTAAACTGCAGCTCCCTTCATTTCTTTTGAAACAGACTTCGAAATTAATATACCTTTGTAAAGAATGTGAAATAGGCTGTGCTCTGGATAAGATAATAATGGCAATACTAAATTCACCAGTTTGATCAACAGCTGATTGTTGTTTGATGTTGACTGAACAGTATCACTTGCTTGTTTAAAATATTTAATATTTATTAATCTGTTGGATTCTGTAGGTAAACTTATTTATATTTAATATTTATGTATTCATAAAATATATTATATATGGATATATGTTTGTTGCATTAGAAAATATAAATATGAAGCAAACTTCAGTAAGAAAATTGAATTATAAGGTATAAGATTCAGTAACTATTCATAAAACTCTAAACCCATTTTGCTATCGTTAAAAAAAATCATAAGGTTTTTAAGTCCATACTAATTCATCATAATTCATCTGCTTTTATTTCTCCACACGTCTTCAAGCAAGATAGTAAATAAAACAATGGTTGGGCTGAGGATGAGGATGCTGAAGCCACTGGTTTGCATTTAGTTACAATCTGGATTGAATTAGATTCTACCAGCCACTGCCATGTTTTCAGATTACACATAAGAGTTTTGTAAAAGCTGCTGGGGAAAAAAGATTTGTTGTTCCCACTGTCTGAAATCAAACCATCCAGTAAGTACTCAGACTCATGTCCAGATTTACAAAAAATACCTAATACACCTTTATTAACTGTAAAAGCAATAGAGAATAAAAAGGTATCCTTTATATTAACAATGCTGTCTTGTTGATAAACAACCCTAGTCTTGATATATTAACAAAGTGTTATCCACTACACATGGAGGAAACTATTTTCTAGGATGTATGTTCCAGGGTCAGAAAATAACTTTCCATATACAATGCTGATGCTGATATTTTCCAAACTACAGAATGATTGTCCTAAAAAGGAAATACTCTCAGCACAGCAGATCATTCCAGAATCTCAAAATAATGCATAACTGGTTCAGGTGCAATAAAATTCTTCACAATCACTTGAACTCCATTTCATGACTTGTAATGGTTCTATTAGCATAGGTAAATTCCATTTATGTATATATGTAGTTGATGAATCCTCAACTTTATAGATGATTTTATATAGGCACTTTCTATTGTTATTACTATCATCCAACCAAGGCATAGTGTTACAAACTAATTTCTGGACAAAAAAGCTATGAATTCTTGTTTATCTCTTGATACCTCCTTTTTCTTTTGAGTTAATGGATTATTGGAAGTAGATGTGTTTAACAAATTATACCCTCCGAGGAGTAGAGAGGAATTTAAAAAATGTAATTGAGTAATATGGTAAAACAGCAGCAAAAATGGTAGGACATATAATTAAAAAGGTGGGGCTGGGATGGCTATTACTTATTTTCCATTTCTTTTCATCAAAATAACTCTACTAAGAAATCTATGTTAATAAAGCACTCTAAAAGCCCAATTATGTATCAAAATACTTTATATTCCTATGAATGCTTTCCTAGATGTAAGCTTCATTTAAATCAATGGGATTTGTTTTGGAGTAGGATGTACTGGTATGAAAAGTTCAATATTTTATATAAGTGCAATTTGCAGGGACTCTGTTTTCATTTTTCATCCTAGTTTATTTTATCACAATTTATTTACTTCAAAACTGCCCAAAAGCAATCCCAAGGAAGCTAACTATAAAAAGGAAACCAAATGAATGACAACATAAAATTGCAAAGGACACAACCCTGAAAAAGCCCCTCCCAAAATATGCTTATCAAATAATAAACTTGTCCTAAATGCTTTCTTAAGTAGCAGTAGAGCTAAATAAGCAGAACCAGACAAAGTGCAAATGGACCTCATGGAAGAGAATTCACAATCACAGAAATAAAGGTATAGATAAATCTGCCTCACATAGTTTAATACTATATTTCAGAGGCACTAATAACTGATTGGTGTGTAACTTAATTCATACAGCATGTTTTATAAATAGTCAAAGAACTACAGAAAAGTTCTCACAAAAGGCTTGATTTTAATATGCCATTATTGCCAAGGTTAAGGCTGAAAAGCTTTTTTTGTTCATGGACTAGTTCACAAATTCAAGTTTTAAGTGAGATATCCAAGTAATTTGAAATTATTCATCTGTTGGAATTGTTCTGAAATTATCTTATATACAGAGAGAAAGAATCAAAAAATGACTAGCGAGCTCTTAACTCATTTTAAAGGGTGGGATTTAAATACATACCTACTTCAGGTGTTTGCAGATTTAATTTTAAAAACTGAATATAGATTTCAATCCTTTAAACCATATTCAAAAATACACCAGGAGCAATTATGCTATTATGACTATTACGAGTAGAGTTTCCCAAAGATCCACATGAAGACAAATAGGACTGTATTATCCGTTTTAAAATACTTCATCAGGTAAACTATATCAATATTTACTTACTAGTTAACCCATCTTTATCTTCAAATAACCAAACTTATGGCTGAGAGGAAAGCCTCTCTTGATCAGAACTGTGCTTATCTGGTTTTTATGCAGTGGAGATTGAACATACTGTTCTATAATCTGAAAAACTGTTGAAGGGAGAAGAGGCAGAAATTAGATCTGATTTAATTCCATTTTATAAATCATTTCATATTCCAAAGTTGGAATTGGCCACTGCTAAATCAATAGACTTACATGGCTTTATTTGACCTTTTCCCTTATATTTCATCAGCCTGGCAAACTCAGCCCTTATATCCTTGTTGTACAATGAATACACAAATGGATTTATCAGTGAATTGGTTTCTCCGAGAAGGAATAAAAAATCCCTTAACAGTGGGCTCAGATTGCAGGATTTACAGGTAGCTTTCACAATGGCAGTCCCATAATAAGGGCCCCAGAATACAATGAAACAAACAACCACAATAAGGGTAGTCCTCAGAGCTTTGACGTAACAGAGATGAGCAGAAGGCATATCTGCATGCAGGGAAGAGCGCTGGATCTGCTTATGCTGTCGATAGGCAATCCTTCCTACCGAGATATGCAAAAACATCAAGATCAACAATGCAGGAATGAAAATGCCGAAACAGATTATGTAGAGGTAATCACTTTTGGCAGCAGACAGGAGCCCACAGTTACCCTTCAATTTGTTCTGCCGCAATCCTGAAGAAATAAGTGGCAAGTGTCCTACCAAGAAGGAGAGAACCCAGAGGACTACAAGAGAGAGGATTACACGTTTCTTGCTCATGAGGGAGGGATAATGAAGGGGCAGTTTTACTGCCAAATACTTGTCCAGAGAAACCAGAAGTAAGGTGAGAATAGAGCCAATACAAGGAGTAATACCCATGCAGATCCTTATAAGACAAAAAACCAAATTCGTATCAAACAGTGCATCTGTTGCATCATCCAAAGCATCCACAATGCACATCACACCCACAAGTAGATCAGCAGCTGCCAAGTTGAGGATAAAGACATAGTTTCTGCTTGATCTCTTCTTCAACCGACGGATGATAATGATTATCAGTAGATTAGCAGATGGGATAAATATACTTAAGATGACATGTAGCACTGCACAAATAATAGTTGACATCTTCTTTACTGTAAACTAGTAGATATATTAGGCTTAGATATGCATTGCATTTGCAAACTGTATCAAGTCTTTAGGAGTAAATTTGCTTTCCAATCACCAAAATGTTTAGTCACAGCAAGAAGTGAAGACATGATAGCTACAATCCTTCTCTCTGGTCAGGTTTTCCTCAAAATGATGGCTAGTCTGTCTCAACATTTTTGTTGCCAGTTTGCTTCTCTTGTAAAATTCATGATACTCTTCCCTTGGCAGAGAGACATCTGAAGATACATGGAGGATCAAAGTTCTCCCAGTTAAAAGCTTCAGACAAAATCAACTAATTAGCTGAAATGGAAGGGATGTAAAATAGTCCGGAAGCAAATTTGTTCTATTTATGAAATTCTCTGATGCAGAAAGATAAGGAAGGAGTTTAACAAACAAAGAGAGACACTGCAATATCAGTTACCATTACACATCTAAGGGTGTGTGATTGTTTGTCTTCTCCATGCATTCAAATGATCTTATGTGATGAAACAACCAATAGATAGAACTTCTCCAGAGTGTCCCTAGCTACTGGAGCCTGGGAACAAAACTTAGTTATTTCAGAGGTCTAAGAAAAGGAACAAATTCTTCCCAGGTGGGAAATGGATATTGAACTTAAAATTGAAAAATAAATTAGAAAACTATCACTGGAATGCAAGTTTTGTATATAGAGCCGAGGTGGTGCAGTGGTTAGAGTGCAGCACTGCAGGCTACTTCAGCTGACTGCAGTTCTGCAGTTCGGCTGTTCAAATCTCACCGGCTCAAGGTTGACTCAGCCTTCCATCCTTCTGAGGTGGGTGAAATGAGGACCCAGACTGTGGGGGCAATATGCTGACTCTGTAAACCGCTTAGAGAGGGCTGAAAGCCCTATGAAGCGGTATATAAGTCTAACTGCTATTGCTACTGCTATTTGTAGCTTGTCTAGGTTCAAGGGGACTATTAAATGAATGATTGGGAAGACATTTTCTAGATTTTCTACATTTACAAGTAGTCCTCAACTGAGACCAGAATTTCTGTTGTAAGTTCATCTTAAGTCCAGTCCAGTTAGATCTGTTTTTACAGTGGTTATTATGCAAATCACCATGGCTGCTAAGCTAATCACATGGTTGTTCAACAAATCACATTGTCATTAAGCAAATCCAGCTTCCCAAGTGGATGTTTTTGCTGAAAATTGGCAAAAAGGTTTGTAAATTGTGATCACGTGACTGCCGGATGCTATAACCAGCTGTAAACACAAACCAATTGCCAAGCACCCAAACTGCAATCACAGCACCATAGGGATGGTGTGCGATGTGATGATTGGAACTGCAAGTGTATCCTTTCGCAGGTCCATGTGACACCACTGCTTTTCAAGTTGCACTGGTTGCCAGTGTGCTTCCAATATGATTCAAGTGCTGATTATGATTTACAAATCTCTACCTGACCTCTACCTACCTCAAATGCTATTTGAGACTACCTGTATTCAGCAGCTTGTACTGAGAAACTACTTTTTTAAGTGATACATTTTGAAAGAATTAAAAGGTACTTCATGCAATGTAAGTGTTTTTTAAATAGAACCTACTATTAGAGTTGATCTATTAAATCCAGCCCATTTTTTTGTAATGCTGGACCTTGAGAATAAGCTAATAGATTGAAAGAAGAGTGCAGAATGGGATACATCAGAAGTTAAGGGAAAGTTACAGAAATAAATGGTTGTGAGAAAGATTTTCTCTGGTGCAGAGAAAAGTTAATTGAGATAAAATTCCCTTGCCTGAAATGAACATATGAGCACACTTTGGCTAGGAGAGATTATGTAGTACAGTATTTCCTTGAAATAAAGCACACTACTAAGAAGCAGTCAAATATAATATAAAAGAAAGTTGTGGCACATAAATTGAAGGTGCAACATAAAATACAATGTGTAAAACATTTTTCTCATGCCCCTCAAATAATATCTTTTAAGATTAATCTTAGTAACTATAAACAAAGGGAGAAACAACTGGAATTTACAGCACTTTTAAAATATTTTAATACGATATAAGGAGAAAAAACTGGCAAGTTTGAAGCAGAACAGATTATTTTTAGAAAAGACCCTAAATTATGCTCACATATGGCATTCTAAGGTTGTTACAATCTGAAAGAGCAATGTTAAATTTAGGGAGATAAGAAATGATAAATTATAACAAAATCAAGTACTCAGTTGAAAAACCATCTATGTGGAATTTAAAAAGTTATACTTAGCTCCCTAAACTCAAGGAAGAGGGGAAACAAATACATAGGAATACACATTTGAGAAATGGGGATTTTATAGCATAGAGACGGATGTAGTTGACTGCTATATTTAGTTAATCACATGGAACTGGTTCAACTGTCTTAATTCTAACACTAACTTATCCTCTGTTCAAACAGTATATTCATTAAGTTTACAATTATTGCAGCTTCAGATTTTATGTCAGCTATTTTGAGATAGATATCACCAATCTTCTCATTAATGGTCACCAAAAGAGATGCAGTAATAGCTCTGCAAACACTATTTAAAGGAGTCTGTACTTTTGGGTTGTTTCAAAGCAATTAACACAGCTTTGTCAAGCTTTTATAGCTTGAAGCTTCTATTTGTTTTTAAGAGTAACTAATTACAACAGCTTTATATGTGCCTACTATAGGTGCTACATAATCTTAACTTCTGACCAGTAAGCTCTAACATTTGGGTGACGGGGGTGACAGGAGCTATAGTCTGTGTATTTGGAAACCAATAGGTTGGTGAAATCTGCACCAACATCTTGCAGAGTTAGCAGGAGGAGACTTTCAGGAATATATTTATGTATTTATTTCCTACAGGCAAAACTAAACAATGTGATACCTTGCTCTAATATGCCAATCATGCACTTTAGAAATATTCTAACAAAAGGTAAATGATATATATACTATTAAAATTATCATGTTTTGTAA
Organism: Thamnophis sirtalis; assembly: GCF_051295495.1. Lineage (NCBI taxonomy): Eukaryota > Metazoa > Chordata > Lepidosauria > Squamata > Natricidae > Thamnophis > Thamnophis sirtalis. The sequence continues at coordinate 26,327,717 of NW_028261391.1, forward strand.
CTTTAACTAGGCAAAATTATGCATCACAGAGCAGCCCTTGTTGAACCATGGTACCTCAAAGGGCTAAATTACAGAATGGGCATAAAATCAGAAACCCATGACTTCCATAGGATTGAGATTCAGCATATTTGTTGCTTCAGTGCTGCTGTGACGCCACCTGGAGGTTCGGTAGACCAGTTGCACCCTAGCCCTCTTGCTGGCTAATTAAATTAGATAAATTATTCCTTTGGCCACTGAAGATCAAGCAGAACAGTCCTTCCCTAGCCCTCCAGATACCGGGTAGGCCAATCCCATCATCAACTGCTGGAGACCAGTCAGCGACTGTCAAACTGACAGGAAATTCACTTCCATTTCCTTTGTTTTTGACCTTGGTCGTTCTGTTTCTCTGTTTAGATAAGGAAATATCTCTGAAACAATGCACCAAACAGATCATGGGTTGTCTAGTATTTAAGATTTACAGCAATTTTATGAAAATATAGTGTGGAAACAAATCTTCTATTTTGAATGTCAAATTCTTAGTACAATTAATAGCACCTAATTTAACATTTTCATTCCAAAGTCACACACACTATATCAGTACATGTAAATTTGGAGTTCTTTCAGGTTTATTTTTCAATGAGATTAAACCCCAGACACACAATAAATGTACATAAAACTGAATTAAAAGGGCCTAAGCCGTATTGAAAGACTTAGGTTTTATTGAAGTCCAACAGTTTTGATATATAGTAAAATATAAAGTTGATTATATATAAAAGCAGAAATTCTATTTTGATTGGCTATGGTGAAGTTAAGCTTTATATATTTATTTCTTCCCTGAGATGAGATTTAACGATGTATTACATAGAATTTGAAAAAAATGAGAAGTTTAAATTTGGAACAAGAGAAAAAGATATGTATTCTGAATGAAATAAATAATAAGAGTGGGAATATTACAGAAACCTAAATACATTACTATATATCCTATGACCAAACCAATAATTTCCATAGCAATAACAAAATATATTTGAGGATGCAGAGAAATATCTGTTATTAGTTGAGCAAACGTTATGGCACACTAATTTTAAAAAATACACCATGTTGAACATATCACATAAACATGTGTGTTATATATGTCAAGCAATACTTAATCCTGATTTTAAAATAAGACAAAAATCCCAAATGTATTTCAAACTAAGTCTTTCTCACAGAGTTTACAGTAGGCATTACATATACTGAACAAAACCAAAAGGGTTAGAAATCCACAGGCCATTATAAATTTTCCATCATAACTGACCTGAATTAAGAAGACTTTAAAAAAAATTTAATATATCATTGGAACTGCTTGATTTTCATACAATCACTTGAAGTTTGAAATGAAGTGGATCTATATATCCATCAAAATTTGTTTTTATTATTTCTTCATATACTTTAAAATATTTTTAATTAGTTCTTGTTCCATGCTGGTTGTTTGGATTTTTTTTGTTTTGTTTTTGGTTGAGGAAGAATCTCAATCATTCTGCAATTTTATTGTCCCCCCCCCATTCAAAAATCTATTAAAATACTGTAGATATATGGAAAACTATATGGCAAATAAGTAAACACGTTTTCATTAATGTTTGCTATACTGTCAGTCAATGTGTCTAGGTGTCAGAACTTTATTTTTGAAAACATAATTTTTTACAATCAAGGGTAATATTTGTAGCTCAGGGTTGAAAGGAAGGGTTGTTGGTACTCTCTGAGCTTGGTTGTTTTCTTTCAGATGTTTCATTACCCAAACTGATAACATTATGAAATGTCTGCAAGAAAACAACCCAGTTCTCTGAGCATCCACCTCCGAGAGCACCTCATAATTCATCAACAATTTTGAAAAATTATTTTTTTTAAAACAGCTTTTTACAAGGAATTAATTTTGTAGTAAGAGTAGAAACAAGTATCTGCAAAGCTTGTGCAACTATGTAAGAAGTCAGAACTAATAGTTGCAACACTACAGGCAGTCCTCAATTTACAACCACTCATTTAGTGACCAACACTGACAAAAGTGACTTACGACCATTTTCCACACTTACAGACATCGCAGCATCCCTGGGGCCATGTGATCAAAATTCAGACGCTTGGCAATTGCCATTTATTTATGACGGTTGCAATGTCCTGGGGTCACGTGATTTTACCTTTTGCGATCTCGTAAGCAAAGTTAATGGAGAAGCCAAATTTACTTAACAATTGTATTACTAACTTACAATTACTAACTAACAACTGTGGCAAGAAAGCTAATAAAATGAGGCACAATTCATTTAACAACTGTTTTGCCGAAGTTTGGGGCTCAACTGTGGCCATAAGTTGAGGACTACCTGTAACTGATGTTTATCAAAGTAGGGCTACTGCAAAATATCCACTCTATTCTTAAAAATATGGGGACCCATCATGTCAATGCTTTTGCTTTGGAGACACCAGTGTGCAATACCCTTTTGCTGGGGAAAGCTTTATTTTCTATCCCAAACCTCAAACTAATTTTGTCACACATCAGCTCTAGATCAGTGGGTCTCAACCTTCTTAATGCCGTGACCCTTTAATATAGTTCCTCATGTTGTGGTGGCCCCCAAACCATAAAATTATTATGTTTTCTGTATTCTTTCAAAAATATGTGTTTTCCGGTGGTCTTATGTGACCCCTGTGAAAGGGTCGTTCGACCCGCAAAGGGGTCCTGACCCACAGGTTGAGAACCACTGCTCTAGATGTTTCCTAATGTAAATTGATATTTGAGTGGAGAGGGGAATAGTTTTCTCCAGAAGATACCACTGAACAATGCTAATTAATAAGATCACATTATACTTTGGAATAGGGAAACCAAATGTCAGCCTATAAAAGACAAACTTGAAAAAGTTCGGAAGCAACATACAATCTTAAGAAGTGGCAGTTTAAGGTTCCCAGACTTTGAGTTAGGGTGGTTAGATTTCCATGTTGAGTATGTTACATGTTTGTTATTCACCATCTTATTTATTGTTGATTGTATATTTGTTATTTTGTTTTTAAGTTGTGAGCTACCCAGACTTTTGGAGTCAGGTGGCATATGACACAAATAACAATAACAATATTGAAATTATTGCATTGCGGAATGGAACTCTTCATCACCACCAACTTTTAAACTAAAAGTTGATTTAATTATGATTATAAGTTAACCATAAGAGTAATAATTAACAACCAAATAGCAAGTTGTGCTCTCCTGGACTTCCAAATAATAATAAATTTATTTGCCAGAAATCACAAGAGACAAATTTGAAATAGGTATCTAGGTGTTGTTTGCTATCTACAGGATTATGTTGATCAGATATGATTAGTACTTGGAGGACCAACATGAAAGGCCAAGAAAGTCACAAACAAATCCCAAAAGACACAAATGGCAAACCATTTCAGTATAGTTGTGGAAAAAATACCATTGCTATGTTGAGTTAAACTCAACTCAAGTAAGATTTGACTTTTTAGGTGTTACATTTGCAGATTATAATTACTAGGATTTAGCATGTTTTTATTTCTTCCTTTATTATTCTATTAGACAGAGTTCTGGAAGATCAAAATATCCAAATTTTAGATCTTAAGTTGGCCTTAGAAATAGACTATCATAGATTATACTTTTTTTTCTTTCTGTGCTATTGTAGAATTTCAGTGTAACAAAACAAGTCTTAAAATATCTCCAAACAAGAACTCAGAAGAACCTTAAACCCATGTAAGAAGTTATGCAAATTCACAACTTAGCAAATCAAATTAATTGTAAGTCCATCTATGATTATATGCTTTCTGAATCCAAAACTGTTTATATACACGTAGGACATTATAAATGGAAAGTACAACCCTTTTTTCTACATTTTTAACCTTATTTGTTACTACAAATGTATTTGATCAGTTACTCAAAAAATTGGGAACCAATAGAGGCTGCAGCACAATTGAAAGAATTGTGGCTGGAGCCAGAGTATATTTTGTTGAAAATAAACTAGTCAATGAAAACCTTTTCTTCAATGAATTAAAATTAAAAGTTCACACAGTTCAAAATATTTTTTATTTTTCAATGTGTGGTCTAAAAATATTATCCTTTAAAAAGTGGGATTACTTTTTGGATGTATATGTTTCAAGTAATGCCAAATATTATGTAAGGGAAATTCCAAACATCGACAATGTATATGAAATTTTTGCTTCTTTCTTCAATATATTATTCAGACAAGTTTATGAAGTGATTTAAGCTGATTTACTCACAGTAAATGAAATTTCTTTATTTAAATTAGTTTACTTAGTTCATATTTTTGACAGCATAAAGGCCGACTACTTGATCGTACAATTTGGGCCATGAAAGAGACTTCAAATTGTTGAGGGAATCTGAACATCACTTGGACTTCTGAAGTCATGACGTAGAAGGTAGTTACTCTGCATATAATTTGTTTATATAATTTAATTTTACAATGCACCATTCACTCAGCAATATACTCTGAAAATATACAAAACTTACATAACCAAATCAGTATTGTTCAGCAGCCACCAATTATCCAAACCAGTTTAAAAGACAGCCAGTACTTCTCAAGATTGATTTTAAATCACAAATATTCTATAAAGGCCACATAAAGCAAATGACTTTTTCCCAGGGAAAATATTAGAATATTAACTAATTTTGCCACCTTAATAGACATGAATATAAAGAGTTAGATCAAGACTCCACTGGTTGCATTTAATCCACATTAAATTTAATAGGTCTGAAATGCAACTTAGTCTGGATCTAATCAAATGCAAAAACTTGCAATCAAGTAATACCTGCATTTTTTTTTCTAAAACTGAACTGGCTAAATTACTTTAAAAAAACTATACAGTGTTATTGCACTCCTTGAATGTGCAGTTCTTGGACACATACCAGTACTGAAAGGGATCTTGCATTAAGATTTTCAGAAGGTACAACATGAAGACAAGTAGATCATCCAGTCTGTACCAACAGCTTTCTGTCTTCAGTACAGACCTTCATTTATTTCATTCATGTTGCCTTTCGAAAGTATCACTTAATGTCTGAAAGTAGAATAAATCAAAACAGAACAAGTTACAAGATAGCCTCATAAAGCAAGCTCAAAGATATTCAATAAAAAAGGATTAACAACACACCCACCCACCCCAATTAAGGATTTCTCCATAAGCAGACTCTACTTCAGCATCCTTCAACCTTTTTGGCACCAGGGACCAGCTCCACAGAGGGTGATTTTTAAGCAGACCGGGAGGTGTGATTTCATACATTGCCTAGCTCTCACGCATGTGCAAATGGGGCTTCACTCGCTTGCGTGGACAGGTTCCTGGCAGGCTGCGGGCCAGTGCCTGTCTGCACCCTGGGGTTTGAGGATCCCTGCTCTACTTCACTGCTTAAATATCCTAGATAGGTATAGAATATGGTCAGAAGGAAAGATCTAACTGTCAACAAATTCCAAATACTCCTTCTTGATCAGCTAAATGCTTTAACTAATATTAAATAATTGTATGATACATATACACACACACACACATCAAGCAAATTAATCATTTTAAAAACTTACAAGAAGTTTTCAGTACTGATGAATGGGGCTATGATCTATGATGTGGCATTTGCTCCATATGCACATTGAGTTTCATTTCATTATCAAGGATTTGAACAAGTTGCTGCATGGAAGGAAGATGCCCAGACTCCAGCTTAGACCACACGGGGACATCTAAAAAGCATAAGTAAAAAAGAGTAAAATATATAAGGTGAAGAAACAGCTTTTATAGCTACCTACATTCAAAATGCTTATGCAATCTATGGATACAAGCTGGTCCCTTCTAAACCAAGCAAGAATTTCACAATGCTGAAAAATCCACAGAAAATATAAACATTGCAATTCTGCAAACAAAATGTATTCTCAGAAAGCCTGGAAGAGACAATATGCAAAATCTCAGTATTGTTGTTCTAGTTACGCTGTAGTTAACTATATCATTCATGAAGATTTTGGGATATCAGTGAGTATCTGAAACTACAAATTCAAACAGCTACTCCTTTTGTTAATGATTCAAAACATTGAGAGTAAGAAATTAAAGTTTTGAAAAGTAAAACCAATATTTATTTATATTTAATTTCATTTGTTTCTTTTTAATATCAAACGATAAGACATAAATTCTCAACCAACTTTAAGCAGGCTCTTGAAAACACACGGCCATTTTTAAAACATTAGTTCAGTACAAAATACATGCATGAAAAAAACCCTCCAATTTGAGAATTTTCAAAATGAGAAATACAAACTGATTGCTCTCTAAATTCAAATGAAATGACCTTACTAATCTAAAGAAGACCATAACTAACATTATTTCACTGTTAGGATACAAATGTAATAAACAAAATAAGTAAAATAATCTTAGTTTTGTGAAAGTTTAGGCTCAGATCCAAAGAGGTTCTTTTTTATCTTTAGAAAACCGATGTCTGATCTTGAGTATCAAATTACATTTATATATTGATAAAATTCTTAACAAATAAAGTCCCCTCAAATCAGGTTTGTTTCCAATCTATGTCTTATACGGATACATAAAGTCAATTTTAAACTTAATGGGAGACAAAAAAATATTGAAAACTTACCATTTAATGTTATTTCAAATGCACCTGTTGACATACACTGGTTCTCAATCATGTTGCTCAGGAAGAAAACCATCATACAAGCATATACCTAAAAAGAGCATTTATCAGTTATTAAATCACACAATATGTTATATAACATATTTGTGAGTTCCCCAATTAAATTCATAGCAATATCTGTTATGCATACTTGTTTATTATTCTTTAATAGATTTTACTGATTTGCTATTTTTATATTAGAAAAATCATTTATATTTAGAATAAAAACAACTTATGAATAACACTGGAACATAAAATTTTAACAAAAAAGCAACCTAAGAAATGCAATATATAAATACAGTGTGTGTGTGTGTGTGGTGTGTGTGTGTGTGTGTGTGTGTGTGTGTGTGTGTGTGAGAGAGAGAGAGAGAGAGAGAGAGAGAGAGAGAGAGAGAGAGAGAGAGAGAGAGAGAGAGAGAGAGAGAGACTCTAACAAAAGCTCCATTAAAAAAACTTATAGTTTCACAATCTGCGTATTAATATTCTGCTACAGCCCTAATAATACTTAATGAGCATTTGTTCAGTATTATTCAAGGATGAGATGATATAAATCTTACCAAGATGGCTCGGAAGTTTTTTAGTCAAACATTAAAGAAGCACTTTAAAAATACACTTTCCTCAAAGAAAGTATATAACCAGGATCAAGTTATTAAACTTCAACCCATTCTTCATTCAGTTATTTATTTTAAAGTGTTAAAATTTTAAAATTAAATTCTAATTTTGAAGATGTTAAATAGAATTTTAAACACTCTTATATCAATTATAACCTTTTTGTTGTTGGGTGCCAAAAAAATGCATGCTGGCACAGGTCGGCCTCCCTGATTTTGCCCTCTTCCAAGGTGGGGGAAGGGCTGCGGTCGGGTTCTGGTAGCTGGGAAAGAGCTGTAGGTGCTGACGCCCCCCCCTGCTCAGGATGTGATCTGGGGGGCCTCAGCCTGCGGTCCTGAGGCTCTCTGCTTTAGTCCAGCCGCAATTCCTTGTTTTATAGCTTCCGCTATAAAGTCCTGGTAACTAGAGGGCATGGCTGGCATGGCTGCAGGGCATTCAAGGCTGGCAATGAAGCCAGGTGCTGTTCCGCGTGAAGGCCAGCCACAGTCGGGGTGAAGGTGGCCTCCACGCTCCCACCTTGGAAATGAGGCCCAGTGGTCCCCCAAAGCCTCGATGTGTTAATTGGCAGCATTGGGCTAAACAGACCAGGATTTAAATCAAGCTGCAGTGGCGGCAAGGGGCTTGGTTGCATGGTGCCCGTGCCTCCTTCTGTTGGGAGGAGGTATTTGAGTGCTTACTGTCGGAAGAGGCCTTGGATGCCTTCTTAGTCTTTAAGCCCTTACTGCCTGAATAGCTCTTGTGGGAGGTCTTAGCCTGAGATGGGGCTGCCCTAATAGGGGAAAAGGGGCCTTTGCTGTAGCAAGGAGACCAGGGTCAGATTCAGCGACATCCCTGCCAGTGCCTGAGGAGGGCTCAGGCACACCATTGTTGGCCATTCTGCCACCAAAGCAAAGGAAGGCATAAAATGACATCCGCAGATCTTTGTGGGCACTCTGGGCTCCACCCCCTCTGAAAATGGCATTTGCGCCTTTTTCAGAGAGGCGCCCGCATGCCCTTACGAATTTTCAGCATGTCAGGGCACTCGCAATCGTCCTAGGCTCTCCCTTGTGGCTCGCTGCTCTTTTAAAGCGAGGGCAGCCTCGCCCACACTGTCGGAGCCGCTTCGGAAATCGGTGCGCTTCCCAGCCACTGTGCGGCGTTCAGGACTCTCTCCCTGTCTCGTGGCTGTCAGATTTGAAAGAAAATGCCGCCCGTGCACGCTGTCCATTATTCTCTGCCTCCCAGGCGCGGCGTTTAAGCTAGCGAGAGAGCAGACTGCTCCTTGTGCTGTTCAGGGGGGAGGTGCGTGGCCTGTGGGCAGCAGCCCTGTGGTCCCAAACGTCCAGATCCCCAAAGTTTGGATCAAGGATACTCACAGTTGTTGTTAAGAATCAAAAGTTCTGAATCTATTAAAGTTTTGACCAAATAAGGTAAAGAAAAGAAGGATAACACGACTGTCCCAGAATAGACTGAGTCGGAAACTGGGTGTTTCCACTCATGGAGACGGGTTATATGGTGGTTAATTAATTAGTAATCAGACTCAGTCCAATCAGAGCACGAACAGTGTCAACCCATGCATGGATGCTATCTCCACCCTTATTGAGAATAATGGTAAGCCACTTCCAAAAAATATTGCCAAGAAATAGGGGCTTGTTCAAGCAGTCCCAGAGTTAAGACTAATACATAGGCATGCTGCATGTATATATACATATACATACACATATATACACACAAACAAATCTTACTTGCAGCCAAAAAATCTCTGAGCCCTTTTTTTTTCATTCCTAAATAAGATGTTTTAATTGTATTACTATGCTTGTAATGTTTTTAAAGTACATTGTTTCAAATGTTATAAGAGGATACTCATGTAATGTGGTTGAATTAAGTAAACATAGTATAAAATCTGCTTCTAGCACAATTAAAAAATAAAATGCTATTAAGAAATAGTACCTTATTTTCTTGTCCCCACTGCCAGACACTTGGAGTTTGCATGCCAAATAAAGCAAAAGGATCCTTGCCAACAATAATGAAGCCTATTAGCACTAGTTTGAAGACTGACAAGAAAGATGCTATATGTCTGGCAGAAGAAAAAAAAGATAAGTTAATTACCAGAGTAGGATAAAATAAATGTAACTAATCTAAAGAAACAAAAGTTATGCCATGCCAATGTGAATTCCAGTGGATTTTGCTTTACCATATATCTGAAAAGCTGCACATAAACTTTAAAGAACATTAACAATGGCTGAATATTATTCTTTAAAAATGGAGTCTTTGGTGTTCTCTGAACTTAGCTATTTGCTTATAGATATTTTGCTACTTTTCAGATTGTTACATTATTATTATTGTACCCAGTAATTAAAACTTAACCAGAATGCAATCAAATATTGCTTTTGAGATTTCTTAACATTACAGAACTTGATATCACCCAATCCATTCAGGTAATTCAGGGGTGTCAAACTCGTGTCATCATGGCGGCATCACATGATGCATTGGGAGTTTTTCTCCCTTTGCTAAACTGAGCACGAGCATGGCCAAGTGCATGACGCATCCACCCCGCAGGCTATAAGTTTGACAGACCTAAGGTAAATTGCTTAGCATATTTTAACTCAGAACTAACTTACCTATATATAGGTTGGGGGAGATAGTTTTCCCCTTCAATGCGGATGTCTGGGTACCGCTGGCTAATAACCCGCATGTACTCTTCAAACACCCGCCTGTATCCTCAGGAAACACTGCAAAAAGTATTTTATCACAATTAGTACTGGTATGATTGAGTATTTTATACATACATATACACACACAACCCTTTCCTCCATACCACTCTGATAAATTCAAATGCTCTAGAACTCTAAGGCAGATAATTAGAAATACTGGCAATGAGAAAAAACAAAAAACTAATATCCCCAAAAAGTGTTTTAATAGGTAATAGTTGTTAGATGTTTCTCACTTTTACCCGTGATTTTGTATAGAACAATGCTTGATATATAGATTTATACTGAGGTTGTAGAAATGTTTCCCCTCATTATATTATATTGGAAAATGACTAATACTGATATTTTATGGTTTTATTGTGACATTAGTTTATACTGTATTTTTATTTAACATACTGCATGTAGATACACACTATGCAAAACTATATGGCTAACTTTAATTCCACCCAGTATACTTTGACCTTTAAAATATTAGCAAAAATGAACAGAATAGAAAATAGTAGCAATTAAACAAGATTACATTTTTTGTGCAATACCATTTGTAACATAAAATTATTACTTTGTTGCTTCCATAGTGTTTCACATTAAAATTTGTTACAAGTCTTTCAGTAATCAAGTGTCTATATTATATCTGAATGTACAACAATCCTGTAGTATCTTGATAAGAAACAATTGGAAAAATCAGAATAACAGCTTTGGTAGTAAACCAGTCTCTTTCAGCATAAAACAAAAAAGACTTATTTAGTGCTATGACTAAGGAATTGTACATAACATTATTTATTTAAAAACTTTATTAAATGGTTGTTTTAAAAATAAAAACCTTAAAAGACTAATGTGAAATTGTTTTTTAAAATTATCTCCTGTTTTCCTACTTTAATTCCTATGTGTTTTGTTATGCTGATGCAACACTGATTCTTCAGAGACATAACAATGCTTGTTTAAAAATAGTAAGAAATAGGCACAAATATTCTTAATTCTGAACACTTCATGGGGGGAAAAGAAAAGACAATTAATTAAGGAAAGAATCAAAAAATACCTAGGGCAGAACAAAAACAAATATTCTCAAATTTCAAAATCACAAAATCTTTAATCAAATTTAAGTGGCCATCTAGCTTGTTTAGTTTCAGACTTGTAATTCATAATGTTGAAATCTCATTTCCAAAAGTATGTATGTATGGACTTAAATTTTTAAAAGATATATTGTCAGTCCATATTCACCCTTAAGAATGATAAAAATTTTGCTATTTTAGAAATATTTTGCTAAAACTGATGGCTAAAAAATTCTTAGAATAGAGCCAAGGAACATTTAATTCAGCAATATGTGGAGGATTATATCTCCAGCACCCATCACAGTTGGCTCTCCTGGCTCAGTTTCTTCAAAGCTGTAGTTTAGCAAATCTAGGCAACCCCTGGTATCCAATTCCACGGGAAATGCTACATATAAATGAAATGTTAAGTATGTTTACTGACAAGAATTATCAGTCCGTTTTTAGAATTATTCAATTGCTGTGTCAATTCTATGCATATAAACTCAGGAGTAAGCTCCAAAAGTCTGCACTGCCTGATTTGAATAACCTGTATTTTATTGCTTCATTCCTAACCATATGCTCATTTATACTGATTTAATTACTGAGCAAAGATTAAGTTAACTTGGTTTTTTTTATTTGGGGGGGGGGTTGCAGCTAGCAAAACAGATAAAAAGATGAGCAGAACCATCTACAAACATTTCTACCTTGTTTCCCTGAAAATTCGACATGTCCTCATAATATAGCCATGTCACATTTTTCTGGTGGGAAAAAATATAACCTCCCCCCCCCCCCGCATATGAGACCCCTGGACAACCCACCACCTCTGGCCATGCAGAGCACCGCTCACCAACCTAGCAGTATCCCAAAGGTGGCAGGTTGTCCAGGGGTCTTATATGCAGGGGGGAAAGTGATCGCGTTGCTTGGCGCCTTCGGGATACCGCTAGGTTGGTGAGCAGTGCTGTGCCCAGCTGAAGAGGGGTGTTGCCGGGAGGCTGCTCTCTTGCGAGCAGGCTCCCAAAGAGCCGGGCACAGCCTCATGGATGAATGGCTGTGTTGCGCTGTCACAGCAGCGGAACATAACAGCCATGAAGCGACCACACTCACGAGCAGCCACCTGGCAAACCCCCTTTGCAGCCGGCAGTGGCCATTCTGACGCATACTCTATGGTTGTGGGCCAGTTGCCTGCAGAGCATACAACCATAGAGTGTGCGCCGAGAGTGGCCACTGCCGAAAGACTCGGTTGGAAGCCGTGGAGAAAGCCAGGCTGGGATGGCGGTGGTTGTGCTGCCCTGACTCCGTAATGAGAGCTGGGCCATGCATTGTGAGGCTGGGAGGTGGGTGAGCAAGAGCGGAACAGTCGCTCGCGCAACCCCTCTCCAGCCGTGCAGAGCGCCATTCACTGGCATTTGGAAGGCGCCAAGCCACGGGAGCTGGGCGGCAGCAAACAGGCATTCACATGGCTTGGCTATACCCCTAGGCCAGTGAATGGCTCTGTGCCGAGCTGCAATGGGGGTTTGCCAGGTGGCTGCTCATGAGCGTGGTCGCTTCATGGCTGTTGTGTTGCGCTGCTGCAACAGCACAACATAGCCATTTGCCCATGAGGCTGTCCCCGGCTCTTTGGGAGCCCACTCGCAAGAGAGCAGCCGCCCGGCAACCCCAAAACAATAAACCCTCCCCCCATAATAAAGCCCAAGCCATATTTCATAGGTAAAAAGAAAATAAGACCCTGTCGTATTTTCGGGGAAACATTGTACTATCCCAAGTTAACTGCTTTTTTCACTGTAAAGTCACAACCCACACATTACCAGATTAAAGACAACCCTGTTTTCTCTACAATTTCTGAATTTCTGCATCCCTCATCCTCACTCCAATCAAATAAATTCACTGTATGTAATCACACTTTAGGCATTTCTAAACTGTCAAGTTATATTACAGATAATCCTCGACTTATGACCACAATTGAACTCTAAATTTATATTAGTAACTGAGGAATTTGTTAAGTGAGTTTTGCCCCATTTTACACTCTTTCTTGCCACATTTGTTAAGTGAATCTAGGTTTCCTATTGACTTTGCTTGTCAGAAGGTCACAAAAGGTGATCATATGACTCTGGAACATTGCAACCATCAACAAATATGATCTAGTTCTCAAACATCTGAGTGTAAGTCATATGACCATGAGGATACTGCAACGGTCATAACTGTGAAAAATGGTTATAAGTCACTTTTTTCAGTGCCATTGTAACTTCGAAGTGTCACTAAATGAACAGTTGTGTCAAAGACTACATGTACTCATCTACCTTCAAGCTGATGAAAATTACGCTGGCATGATTCTGCTGTCTCACTGTCAAATCCTATCCAGCTGTATCATCAGTGCCCAGAGTAACCTCCAACAGAAGGGCTAACAAAATTTAACAATCTGACAATTTATATACAACTTGAAGATTTCCTTGGACAGCATCAGAATAAGTGGGAAAATACTATTTTAATGTAAAACTGTCAGTTGCGCTAAGAAAAAGATGAAGGCAAGTAATATGAGACAAAAATGGTTTAAAGCATAAAGTCCATACTAATGAATACTTTCCAGCACTATATATTACAAGTAATCTTCAACTTACAACTACAATTGAGCCCAAAAATTCTGTTCCTAAGCAAGACAGTTAAGTGAGTTTTGCCCCATTTTATGACCTTTCTTTCCAGAGTTAAGTGAACCACTGTGGTTGTTAAGTTACTAACATGGTTGTTACGCGAATTTGGGCTCCTCATTGATTTTGCTTGTCAGAAGGGTGCAAAAGGAGTTCATATGATCTTGGGACACTGCAACCATTATAAATACATGTCAATCTCTGAAGTTTGATCAGGTGACCACTGGGACACTGCAACAGTTGCAAGTATGAAAATTCTCCATGTCCCTTTTTTCAGTACTGTTGTAACTTTGGACACTAAATGAATGGTTGCAAGTTGAGGACTACCTGTACTGTTCTCAACTCTTTTATCAGAAAACACCAGCTCATGTTGTGCTATTAAGCACTTAAAGTTACCTCTCTGACTTTCAAGGCCTTCCAATTCTTAAATAGCTGCCCCGTATTTATCTGATCTAATTCCAAGCTCACTTCCCACACATCTTTTAGCATAATTTCAAAATAAATATACTCAGTAATCTACAGAAATGTAAATGAAAGGCTAATGAGATTATTTAAAACTGGATCTTGCCTGTTTAATATGCATACTACGGATGTGGCAAGTTTGCCTTGATTAGGAAGGAGAGTTTGCTTTGCCAATAATTCTTGGGGGAGGGGAGAGAAAGGCAAAGGTTTTAGTACTTCCTAACTATTACAATATTGTATTTTTCTAGCCTCACACCTGCCTGCATCTCCATTCTATCCTAGATATACAGAATCCACACTGTATAGCAAACATTAATACAATCAAGCGAGTCCAGAAGTATTTCACAAGAAGAATATTCCACACCACTGCTCACAATAGAATACCTTATGCCACCAGGTTTGAAAGTTTGGGCTTGGAGAAGCTAGAACCAGGCCGATTAAAGTCTGACCTAAGCGTAGTACACTAAATTGTCTGCTGTAACGTCCTGTCAACCTGTCAACCACTACTTCAGCTTCAACCACAATAATACACAGGCAGACAATCGATACAAATTCAAAGTAAACCGCTCCAAACTCGATTGCAGAAAATATGACTTCAGCAGCAGAGTGGTCAATGCCTGGAATGCTCTACCCGACTCTGTTGTTACATCCTCAAACCCCTCCATAACTTAAATCTTAAATTGTCTAAGTGGACCCTCACCGCATTCCTAAGAGGTCCAAAAGGGACATGCATAAGCATACCAGCATACCTACTGTCCCTGTCTTACTGTCCCCATTTAGTCGCACCCATTTCCTGTGTTCATGCCCATGTTTATACTTATACCTGTTATCTCATACATGTTTGACAAAATAAACAAACAAACAAATCAATAAATATCTCCTTGCTGTTATTCTTAATATTAGCAGCAACCCAACACCGAAGCCAGCAAGTCCCAGCCGGTTTCCCTAGAAAAGAGCCCAATCTGCAGAGACATGCAGAGATTTGCATCGCCTCCTCGGCTTCTCTCAAGCGCCACCATCTCTCCGCCTCCTTTCCCCGCAGCTTCCAGAGTTCAGGATCGGCCTCCATTCCGATTCCCCCCGCCCCTTCTCCCCACCACACCCGGCACTTCCACTTGGGTCGGTTCCCCCGTCGTGAGATTTCTTGCCGCTTCCCCACACCAACCGTCGCCGCTTCCTGAACTCCCTAGAGCACGGAAATGAGGAAGCGGCGGCGACGGGCCGGGGCTGATCTTGGCGCCAGCTTACGGTGGGGAATCAGCGGGCAACGCAACAGGCCTCCGCACTCACCAGATCTGGAACTTGAGCAACGGCCCGGTGGCGTAGGCCATGCGTAGTTTCTTCCCAGGCGGTAGACCGCCCGGCTGAGCTCCAGCGCCGCTCAAGGCCACCGCCACCAGCAACAGCAGTGCCAGGGTCGGCTTCATCTTGCTCCCGCTGCCCTCTGGACCCAGAACGGCCCCTCCCTGCGCCGCCTGCCGACCCCCTGGGCCCCGGTGCGGAAAGTTTCCACCGCCCGCTCCGCCGACAGCGCTCAGGTCACGCGAGCCGGCGTCGTAATGCGCCTGCGCCGGAATGTACCTATCGCGAGCCCAAAGGGAAAGGCTGCTCCAACCGCCGCCGTCCTGCCCTTCCCCTCCCCCCTTCCTGCTCAGGAGCGGGGAAATGAACGAGCGGGCCCTGGTATCGCTCAGGGAGGGTCGTAGGAGCTCCTCGCCGTCGCCTGAGTGCCGGTCCAAATACGCGGCGCAGGGTGAGCCTCTGCTGTAATGGCAACGGAAAGGAATGCCACCGTGCCTGCCTCAGATATGGTATTGTGACAGTCGTGTATAAATTCATACACAAGTATGTGGTGGAAGTTCATAGCTGCTTTGCGCGTTGGAGCAGGTCACTTTTACACGGGGGAGGGCGAGATGGAAGACTCACCGGCCGTGAGGGGCAGAGATGCTTGAACTGGCGAGAAGCGAACTGGCGAGGGCTTTAGGTGTGTTGGAAATGTGGGGTCATGTTGTGGATGTGTTCTCCTAAAGGAAGTGTTTGTCAACCTTGGCGACTTTTAAGTCCTGTGGACTTCAACTCCCAGAATCCCCCAGCCAGCCGGCCCGGTGGCGGGCTGGGGGATTCTGGGAGTTAAAGTCCACAGGACTTAAAGTCGCCAAGGTTGAGAAACACTGTAAGGTGATTGCTGTGGGAGAATTCGCAATGGTAAGCATAAGCTGCCCAAAAAATATCTGGGCGGAATAGGACTAGCAGGATGTTCTTTACAATCCCAGCTTGTGTGTGATAAAACTCCCCCCCTCTCCAAAAGTTGGGGGGATAATTTATTTTATTTTTTTGTTGTTGAAAATGTGGGATGCAGCGACTTATTGGAAATAAACTATACATAATAAACTTTGTTACCTGAAATTTTAGGCTTCGTTGTTAGCCTTTTAATAAAGGTAATATTAGCATCATCTTTTGAAATTCAGGAAACCATGTTTTCCTTATAGCCAAAACCATTTCTTTTATGGCCAATAACTTCAGCAGGAGGGGGAGCTTATTCTGAATGTCCTTGAACACCCCTTGAACACTCTTGCAAGTTTTAAGAAAATTACAAGTTCAACTGGAAAAAGGAGTTCTAATGTAACTCATAAATTTGCCACTTTTAGAATCAATGTTTTCCATTGTTCAATTCTACATTTAATCACATCTGATCAGTTGGTTTCCCACATATCATATATACTGAATGTATCATTTATTTGTGTACCCTATATTTATATCCTGTATAAATATTTGATCTCCCTTAACAAATGATTTTTGCTTTTCTTGAATTACTTTGTGATTCATATTTTTGGATGGTAAAAATGTCCCTTTGCAAAGGTAAAAATGTTTTTATCTCCCAAATTCAAGGATCAGGTCTTCAGCTCCACGCCAACTTGGGTACTTGAAGCAACAAAACTAGCACTTTAAAAAAAAAACTTGTCAGTTTCCAATTTTATTTTCTTTTATTTAAAATAATATTTTGGGCTGAGAAATTAAGAGCTGCCACATTTTAGTCACTGAAGTTTCCCTGGAAACAGAACTATACCTGCTCAGGTTGGCATGGCTAACATAATACTATTTCTGAAGTTAAGAGAATATTTATTCCATCTTCCAAAACTTGAAAGTTAAGGCTTGGTGAAATTTGACATTCTTTTGAAGAATTATGCAAAGAATCCCTGATTTGAAAGAAAATGGTTGTTTCTGTTTTTAAACTACCGAGAGTAGCAGTTTATGTTTATTTTATTAACATAGCACTGTATATGTAAAACATTTCTACAGCAAGACTGACAGTACATTGAGGCACCCTAAGAACAACATCCTTTTCTCAAAGAAGTGTCTCTTCCCACTGCTAAAATGATTCTTCTTCTTGTGCCATATCCGTCATCAGACGTTGGCAATCATGTTGGCGATCTTATTTTTATCAATAGCCGCACAAAATAGTGTTGTTGAGTTTTGTCCAAGCAAGTCCCTTAGATTTTGAAGCCATGATGTTCTTCTTCTGCCTGGACTTTGTTTGCTTTCAATCTTTCCTTGGAGGAAATGATTGAATTGAAATTATATGGTCATTAATGAAATTAAGACTGAATTGGTTGCTAAAATGCAATTAAGGTACTATTCAGACACTATTCAGATACTTCTGAAGTTAGACATCTGCCTGCCACATGGAGGACTAAAAATATATTTTTTTTCAAAATAGGAAGCTGAAGTTTTTATTAGAATCACAGGTACATTTTCTTTTAGATGAAATTCTGTTACAACTCTAATGCTGCAATCTGCTAGTTATCCTGATCTCTACACCCCTAAACAGTAGGCTGTGCTACAATGTACTAATAGATGTCTTTTTTCCTCAGAAAGATTCTAGATTTTTAAAAGCACATTTCTCTAGAAAATCCCAGCCATAAGAAAAAATATCCTTATTGTGATCTTCTGGATTCTTCATAAATAACGCAGTTGCATAATTAGTCTCCAAGGAATCCTGCTTCAAAAATAATGATCCTCCTGGGTGTCACTCTAAGGTACCAGTCTGTTATTAAACATAAAAATAAGAGTAACCAATGAGGACATCAAACTGTCAACACTGTATTTTTAAATCACAATTTTCCTTTCATAACATTTCTTACTGGAACTAGGAAGTTGTAGAAGCTGCAGCACCCAAAGAAATGAACCTCACATGCAGGAAAATTGAGATGTTTGTCTAAATTTATTCATTGAGCTCTGCAAATGGGGAAAATGAAAATAGAAGAGTTGTGTATCTAATAAATTCAAATAAGTAAATAAAGGTAGACTGCATTGACACAATATGGGCTAATCATTTTATAGTGGAGAATATTTATATGGATTATTTTTTCAGCCCATTCATTTCCTCTCTGTCATGCTCAAAAGACCATCAATGAGAGCTGATGTTTACAATATTTTTTCATCAGAATTAAGAAAAAACAGTATGGTAAGGCTTCCAATCATAGGTGTCCTTGACTTGCGATTGGTCACTTTGCAACCATTCATACTAATAATATTACAAGTCTCATGGAATTTGTAAGACATAAAATATAAAGTCTTAAAAAGTACAGAGAATTCTTATTCCTACAAGTTACTATGTTTGATCAAAAGTTTCCAGTGATCTTTATATCTCATTAGCCATAAGAATTTTACTATTTTCAGTATTGTCTTAAAACTGCTATGAAAAAATACTACAAATTTCAGTGCAATTCTAAATATATTTTTTCAGAAATAAATTTTCAGTATACTTTTTTGATAAATTAGAATATCTTCTATTGCTGGTTATAATTACCATTTTTTTTGGAGTATAAGCAGCTGATTGGCAGTTGGATCTGCCTCCCGGAATATTGCCAATCAGCTGTTCCAGGCTGTGGGGGTTTCCACAGACCATCGGCACCTCCGTGTGTCACATTTTTGGCCTCTGCACACTCCATTTTAGACCCGTTCCAGGCTTCAGGGATTGCCACAGCACGTTGCTGCCAATTGCTGTATCTGCGCTTCACATTTTCTGCCTCCGCATGTCACATTTTTGGCCTCTGCAAACCCTGTTTTCAACATCTGTGCATCATGTTTTTAGTGCATTCCAGCTGGGGATCGCTGCTACTGATTCCCGTCACCTAGAACTGGGCGAAAACGTGATGTGCAGAGGCCAAAAATGTGACGTATGGAGGCCGAAAACAGATGAAGGATGGAGCCAGTGGGTGGGCAGGGCTTCGACAACATTTGATGTGTAAAATGCACAGACATTTCCACCCACTTTTAGGGGGAGTGCGTCTTATACTCTGAAAAATGCATTATCTTTTTCTACTTATTTCTGCTTTGTGAATAGATGTTGTGGCCATATTGCTTTATGCTCTGTGCATGCTAAGCAAAGATATATGATAACTCTTTGGCTTTCAAAACTGTGAAAAAGATCAGCCAATGATAGCAATGCTGCAATGAAGGATATTTGTTATAGGTCTTGAGAGTGATATATTTGATTTTTGGGGATAATTTTCTATCAGGGCTAAATGCTGAGTGAGAATGGAAAACAAGAAGAGAGCAGCTTAAATTGAACAAATATTTCCACAGTTCTTATTCTATTCTTAACTTGGTAGAGTCTACAGTGTATACATAACCACAAACTGCCTCCTAAAACTGTCCAAACCACTAAGAGAACTACAGTTCTGGTTTTCCACTCATTTGAAAATCACTCTTGGGTAATTTCCAGTTTGAGCTATCAGTACATTTGGTCATAATCCATTTTTGTGAACTAAGGGGAATAAAAGCCAGGAGACATTGTTTCTCAGTTGCTGCTCTGGTGTGGCTTTGTGGCAAACCCTCTCCTTAGAAATACAGTATAACTTGCTTGATCACTTCTAATTTCTGGAAGCTGTGGAAGAAATTTCCAAAAGTGTTTAGTTGAATAATTTACAATCTCAAATAAATTAAATAAATCTTTAATTTATTTCATTTTGAATTATTTATATTTACTTTATATTGATTTCATTATTAATATTTTATTGGTTCTCTTATTATTTGTTTATTCTTCAGCACTATAATAATGTATCCTTTAATACTTGTATTTGATTATTTACCAGTTGTTTACTGGTAAATTATTATCAGTTATTTGTGAAGTTTCCAAAAGATAACCTAATTATTTTACGAGCCTCAAGACAAAGTTCAAAAGAAATCCATTCATTTATTAGGATCAACATTTTGGCATGTTCTTCTGCAGAGCCGAAACTGATCTCCGCTTAATGGCATCTGAACTTTACCCCTGTTTCCCCTCCCTTCTGTCTGTGTCATAAATCACATAAATCAACAAGGTGTTGCGGCAGGCTATGAACGTGTGCATTTCACACGCTAGCTGTAGAAATATGAGACCTGACTCTGGCCAAAGGTCTGCATGGCATTCTCTTTTTTATGTCAACTTGATAATAGTCATGGAAATGCTTTACAAATTGGCATCTTACCAATAAATGCTATGGTGCTATTGATAACTTTGCAAATTATTATAAATTCCAATGAAGCAAAACATCCCCGTCCCTAATTACCTTCCAATGAACTGGAAAACAATCAACGCTGTCAGTGCAGCCATAAAACACATAGCAGTTCAAGAAAAATTGATAAAGCTTAAGAAGATCACACGGCTTTGGAAAGCAAAAGAGCTATAAGATAAACCCATAAAAGTAACTCTCTAGAAAGAAACTTTTTGTAAAATACTGCCCTTGTTCTTTCAATAAATGAAAGTTTTTATAGTTCCACCCCATTACTTCACTGACCTTACTTAACATGTTATGCTATGAACCAATTCAATGTAAATCTATTTTTCTACATCTAAATATTTGTATTATCTAATGAGCATAATGTCAACCCTGAAGCTAACCTGACTGAAGCCATTTTGAAGCTTCAATGTTGCCACACTGAGCTGAGGGATAGGGAGTGGGGAGCAGAGGTAGCTGGGGTTTTGTAGCCAAAACAAAATACTTTCTCCTGGGAATCAAGGACATTCCCACAGGTGGCTAGAGAGAGGGAGAGAGGAGGAGTGATGTTACTAGGGAACTGGATGGCACCTTGATTGGACCATGTGACTGATGGTTTGGGAAAGGAGGAAAACTTTTAATTAGATGAAAACCGCAGGAACCTTCAGAGACGTTTTTCAACAGAACTGTACCAATATGATATATCCTATAAAACTATTATTTGAGGAATCTATCTGCCTCGGAATTCTATTTGCTATTGGTGTATTATTTGGAACGCTGACACATAAATATATGAGATTTATCGTTAGAAATTCAGATCTTCGTATATTGCCTCTGGTATAATTACAATACAATAGCAGAGTTGGAAGGGACCTTGGAGGTCTTCTAGTCCAACCCCCTGCTTAGGCAGGAAACCCTATACTGTTCCAGAAAATGGCTATCCAACATCTTCTTAAAGACTTCCAGTGTTGGGTCATTAACAACTTCTGGAGGCAAGCTGTTCCACTGATTAATTGTTCTAACTGTCAGGAAATTTCTCCTCAATTCTAAGTTGCTTCTCTCCTTGATTAGTTTCCACCCATTGCTTCTTGTTCTACCCTCAGGTGCCTTGGAGAATAGTTTGACTCCCTCTTCTTTGTGGCAACCCCTGAGATATTGGAACACTGCTATCATGTCTCCCCTAGTCCTTCTTTTCATTAAACTAGACATACCCCGTTCTTGCAACCGTTCTTCATATGTTTTAGTCTCCAGTCCCCTAATCATCTTTGTTGCTCTTCTCTGCATTCTTTCTAGAGTCTCCACATCTTTTCTACATCGTGGCAACCAAAACTAAATGCAGTATTCCAAGTGTGGCCTTACCAAGGCATTATAAAGTGGTATTGACACTTCACATGATCTTGAATATATCCCTCTGTTTATGTAGCCTAGAACTGTGTTGGCTTTTTTGGCAGCTGCTGCACACTGCTGACTCATATTTAAATGGTTGTCCACTAGGACTCCAAGATCCCTCTCACAGTTACTACTATTGAGAAAGGTACCACCTATACTGTACCTGTGCATTTTGTTTTTCTTGCCTAAATGTAGAACCTTACTCTTTTCACCATTGAATTTCATTTTATAAGATAGTGCCCAATGTTCACTTTTGTCAACATCCTTTGATGAAGATGTTGAAGAGTACTGGACCTAAAACAGAGCTTTGGAGTACTCCACTGCATACTTCCCTCCATGTAGATGCAGTTCCATTGAGGACTACACGTTGAGTGCGATTGGTCAACCAGTTACGAACCCATCTGGTGATGATGCTGTCCAACCCACATTCTTCTACTTCATCTAGTAGTAGGTTATGGTCTACCTTATCAAATGGCTTACTGAAGTCCAAGTAAACTATATCGACGGCATTCCTCTGGTCCAGTAATTTTGTCACTTTGTCAAAGAATGCAATAAGATTAGTCTGGCATGATCTGTTTTTGACAAATCCATGTTGGCTTTTGGCTATTACTTTGTTTACTTCTAAACAAATGTATGATGGTACACAATGAGGGGTGGTCTGATCTCTGCTTATAAATAAACTAGTGCAAAATACCAAGCTGATATACTTAGATTTATATCCTAAAGAGTACATCATCCATCATGATGTCATTATGCTAATGAAGTGTGAGATTTTATGTCATTAGAAATGACATAATTACACAAATAATGGACAGAAAAGAAAGTATCTGTGGAACAGTTTGCAATAATTCCAATTTGGTGGAAAACTCTTAACATTAAAGAATTGGTTCAAATACTGTTGCAAGACAGTCATGCCTATTTTCTATGGCACACTTGGTTGCACAAAGACAATGCGTGGGACTTTTGCTAGCTGCTTTTCCTGCCACTCAGGTTTAGGAAGTGCTTTCTCCTCCATTTCATAAAAGACATTCTTACAGTCTGAGTATTTCATTTCCTGTGCTGACAGGAAACAACTATGCTATACAATTATTGTGATGAATATTGTATAAACAAATGAAATCTGAACTAGACAGGATCAGATGTGCCAAGGATATTAGAATTTACTACACCAAACTATGTTTCAGCAGTCTTTGCAGAACATTACAAGATCAATCCTGTCAGTTGCAAATGGACTAGTCTCCATCTTTCTAGGGACAAAAGGCATGAGGTATTAATAGCAGTAGCACTTACATACTGCTTCACAGTGCTTTACAGCCCTCTTCAAGCAGTTTAGAGAGTCAGCATATTGCCCCCAACTATTTGTGTCCTTGTTTTACCGACTTTGGAAGGATGGAAGGTTAAGTCAACCTTGAGCCGCTCAGAATCAAACTCCTGGAGCGAGCAGTGAGTTAGCCCTGCAATTCTAACCACTGCACCATCACAGTCTTAACCCAAAAAACATACAAAGGATGGGTGGACCAGAATTCAGAACAGAACAGAATTCAACTGAATTTGTACTTCAGAAAAGGTGCATTAAGCAATTAAGGTGACATGATCTGATTTAAAAACCTGCTAAGGTAGCAAATATGAATAAAATTTTAGCTTATAGTAGTGTGAAAGCTAAACTATTAACAGCCCTTTGTAGGGATCTATAACATCAAGTGTCAAATGTGAGGGGCGCTGTTTAACAGTGATGAGAAAGTCTATCATTTGCAAGTGAAAAAGCTATTGCTTGACTTTTCCACTAGAGGGCATTTAAAGCATTTGTTTCTTTTTCCTGCCAGGTATCTGCCAACGTGACCTTATTTTGCAATAACTTTAGCATAATAGAATGCAAGGTCAGAAGAGATCTTAGAGATCACGTAAATGACCCCCATACCTAGTGCTACTACTACAATCACAGTGTCACTGAGAGACATCCAGCCCGTTAAATGACTCCAGCAAGAGTATATTATCTCACACAGTAGTGAGTTCTAAGGTGAGCTGCTGTTACTATTAGAATATTTTTCCCAATGCGAGACCAAAATGAATTTCCTTGCATTTAAACCCCATTGTTTCTTTACTAGTCTTCAGGAACAATTCTGAATAATTTTGCCCCATGCTCTACATAACAACCTTTCATGTATCTGAAGAGTACAATCATGCTTCTCTGAATCTTCTATTTTTCTAACTTCAGCTATTCTTCATAAACTTTCTTCCAGCCCTCTTATCATTTTAGTAACAATCCTCTAGATTTGCTCTAGCTTGTCCTGGGAGGATTTGTCAAATGCTTTATTCAAGTTAATGTTGTATTAAATTCCCTTTTTAAAAAATCAGGTTTGTTATGATTTATTCTTAATAGGTTCTTGGGCCAGATGTGTCACATGTTGGCCACACTCACGCCTGATTTAGTGAAGGGAGGGGGAAGTCGCAATATGTCACATGATGTCGCGAGTTTGATCCCTCCTAACATAGATATAAACTCTTATTTCTTCTGGCTTTATCATATTAAGTGATGGTAACCTATTAATGAAACATTTTGTTCCTGAATATCCAATCCGTTTTTATTTGTTGTGGAAAAAGGCTCTTACATTATAGGAAACTGATTTTATGTATGCATGTATGTATATATAATGTAAATATGTATACATCATACATACACACACATTTATGTAAGTATATATGTATATGTACATATGTATGTTTTAAAGCTGTTTTTAAGAACTTAAAGACCTAGAAAACAAAAATGTGTATGTGTGTAGTATTTAGTATAAACCATGAAATAGCTAGTGAAGCATCACAACCAAAGCACAGTATGTAAATCACATGGTTTGCTGATTGAACTGCAAACTTCTACATATATATGTACCAAGCCTTTGTTAAAAACAATATATATCAGGATTACATCTTAAACTTAGCATTTGCCAAAAACATAGGTACTCCAATATACTTTATTTTGGATTTCAGCAATACTGTTTTGGAATTGAGATAATTGATTTACTTCTAAATTATAATTATTTTACATTTCAGAAGGTAGGCAGGAAAAAAGTTAACCTATATGAAAAGTAATAAAATTGAGCATTTCTAATTATTTATTTTCAAATGAATCCATAGAAGAAATTTTTAATTTTAATTTTCTGTAGCTCAAACATCCAGTTCCAAGTCTTCCAATTCTTTTAGAAGGATAGCCTCTTTCTGAATTTTCTCCATCTACAATATAGACATAAGACAATCTTACTTAGTACACATAATGAAAAAATAGTATAAAATATAATCAACAATTATTTACAAATGTATCAGATTTAAGATTGCCTGTCTTCCAGATTCTTTCTATGTTCTTCAATCTATTCAGATATGACAAATCACGCCTCTATGCTGCTTCAAATAAAACAATAAAGCTTACGAGGTGGGTGAAATGAGGACCCGGACTATGGGGGCAAGTTGCTGACTCAATTTGTTAAAAAAAATTGTAAACCACTTAGAGAAGGCTGAAAGCCCTATGAAGTGGTATATAAGTCTAATAAATAAATAAATAAATATTTAACTTAATGTAAGACAATAAAACTTATGAAATTGTGTAAGGTTTAGAAAAAGAAACCAATAGTTTATTTGAAACTTATGTGAAACAGATTGCATAAATAAAAGTCCTTTGTTGATCAATACCCAATTTCATTTATAATTATCACTATCACAAGTCACTAGCACTGGCTGCTTGACTATCATGCTGGTGGCTAGAAATTATCTGCTTAAGAAACAAAAGAAAGTCTTTACTGTGAAACTAACTAGGGTCTTGTCAGTTAATAAGAAGCAGCTGCTAGTTGGCTAATAATTTACAAAGCAATATTAATATGCATTTTCAGAATTCAGGTGATGTACAAATTATAGACAACTCTATCTTAAGAATATGATAAGCATACCTGGTTTTTCTCTAACTGTTTACCTGCAGCAGCCTGATCTTTTAGCTGTTCAATAGCTTTGAGTTTCTGTAATTCAGAAAACATTGTTAAAAGCACGGCAAAAACAAGATTTAATTTGTTTTCTGTGGTACATGCACTTATGTGGAGGTTCTTATATATATATTGAGCTGAAAGAGAATAGTGCAGTGTCTTTACCAATGTCTTTATATTCCTTTTGTATACACTACACAAAAACAATATTTCAATTGGTTTAATATAAAGCAGATTCTTAAGTTCCTAGAAAATATCCAAACTTCTTACCTCTCTTCTTTGGTTGTACAGATACGCATAAGACTTACATATAACATTTAACTGTTTAATTTTGGTTTATTCCCAATGTTGCATCCTGCAGCACCTAAACTAATCAAATGCAGATTTTGGATAGCACATTTTTTGCAATTTGGGGACAACGTGGAATTTTCATAAAGCTTATACCAAGTTTGGCCCTTGTCACTGCCTCAATTCAAAGTATCCAGGCCCATGATGTAGTCCTACCCAAACCAATGACTTTATTACACCACAACTATACTCTTGGGGCTCTGAGAAGGTAAGACAGATAAAAATGATGACAATAATAGCAAAAGTACATTTCCTATTTCCCAATCAAAAAAAGAGCTGCATCTCCTAGCTTAATATGCTTTATGAACTAAATTGCTGCGGTTTTGTAAACCAGCAAATCTACAGGGATAGAGAGGATTCAGAAAATTCAAGATGGCAGCCATAATGACAATTCTAGTGGCCACTTTTGATGGAAGTTGGAAGTTTTGGATGCTGTACACGTTTTCAGGGGCCATGTGGTCCTAGGACCTCATGTTATATACCTTGGACATATAGCTTCAGCTGTCACAATAAGAAAAAGTAAAACAAGGATCACTAATACTGCTGTTCAACAAAAGGAAATGGGGAAATGATCTATCAATAGCTTTTGTTAGGAAAAACCTCTTACCTTTTTAAGATTTTTTATCTTTTTCTCCAATTCAGGATCTCCTGATATTTCAGAGGATATTGTATTGCTTGATTCATTTTGTATTGGAGGAGCTGGAGTGATTTCTTGGTTCCCTTTAGCTCTTGCCTCCTTTAATGAAATGTATCATTAGTTAAGATGACTTTTAAATGAAACCATTCTAGACAATAATTTTATTGATTAAGATGTTTTGAGTTCTCCAGAATTTTTAACTTTGGCTTATGTGATAGTGAGAGTGGACACTTTGAGGTTAA